>NC_054379.1:6324115-6624115 GCF_017654675.1 Xenopus laevis
AATAATCAGGTTAATAGTAAAAGCTTCTTCATACTGGAACAGGAAACGTTCTAAATATAATCAATTAAAAATTCTGTAACATTTCTCAAATATTCAAGTTACTTTTCACTCTTCCCCTCTCGGTATCTGTCTCTCTTTAATCTCTCTTCATGCAGGAATTGCTGTCAGATTTTGATTGACAGATCTAATATATCTTTTAGGGGGGCCTCCCTTTCCTGGCAGATGTACAGTATTAGATCTCATTCGAATGACTGATACGAGTACCAACAAAATCTAACGAAATAACCAAATTTGGCACAAATCCTGCATGCAGAGAGAGACGTATTTCTGGTGATTTGGAAAGAGTGAGCACTGTTATTCTAGCCATCAAATCACATATTATGTAACACCCACAGATCTTCCTCAGCTCTTATGATCATTCTTCTCAATTCCACCTTTTCCCTTTTCAGTCATGAAAATACTTTCATCCAAATTCAGGAAAATGTATTGCCTACAATTTCTGTTTGTTGGTCAGGCACCTTTAATTGTTCAACTCTGGCCAAACAATGTATCAAGAGATACATGACCGTGTAGATAAGGATGGGTAGCTCATTTACTTGTTGGACCTTTTTGACAACATAGAAAACTTGAAAAAAGCACAGGAGTTCCACTTTTTTATGGTTTTGGTCCTGATAAAGGTGAAACATGTTGGCTTATACTATGACTTTTTATGTATCACCAAGAAGAGTCTCAGGAGTTTAGGGGCCATGGCAATACAGATAGACCTTTTTCTTTATGCCCATAGAGTCATCTCATTAATAGTCATCTCTCTTTTCCGTTTGGAGCAGAGATGCAGTGGACTGTCAAACACATGAATATTACCTCAGTTGTGAATAATTATACAGCTTCTGCCACAGGAATAACATATGTCTACACGTCACCAGTGCTTCTTCAGGTCCGACAAGGGCTCGCTCCAGCTTAGCCTTGGTGAAAAGTAAACTGGGGAAGCAATGTGAAAGACAGGTTAATCAGAAGAGAAAAGAGAAACGAGAAACTGAAACACCATATTAATCACAACTTTAAAAAAAACACATTTGCAAAAAAAATTTTTCATCCATGTTCCACTACTGCTTAAGCCCAGTCTCAGGACTCGTGTCTCCATAGACAGCTGGACATGGTCTCATATCTACAGTACCTTCTAGACCAGGTTCTACACTATCTTCCCCCAAAGCACATTTGGAATAATAATTTTCCATCCATGTTCCACTACTGCTTAAGCCCAGTCTCAGGACTCATGTCTCCATAGACAGCTGGACATGGTCTCATATCTACAGTACCTTCTAGACCAGGTTCTACACTATCTTCCCCCAAAGCACATTTGGAATAATAATTTTCCATCCATGTTCTACTACTACTTCAGCTCCCTCTCAGGACTCATCTCTCCAGAGAAGGCACGTAGGCATGGTCTCATATCTACAGTATCTTCAAGACCAAGTTCTACACTATCTCCCCCAAAGCACATTTGGAATTTTCCACATGAATTCTACTTTTGCTTAAAGGGGACCCGTCACCCAAAAAAATTATTCAAAATCCTATTTTATCACATTAGTCAAGCAAAATGAACTTTAATTACACTTTAATTATTTGAATCTTGTTTCCTTCAGTCTGGGAATTCAAAATGATAGCAAGCAGGCAGCAGCCATTTTGTGGACACTGTTTTTAAGGAAAGCCTTGCATCATCTCAGAATCTTGTTTATACACCAGAATGGGGGACCCGATGTCCATTCGCATGCACTGGCTGCACAATTAAATGGTGAAGAGAATGGGAGAATGTGTGGAGAGCAGTGACATGTATGAAGGGCTGAATGGAAAGTGAAAGCAATTGTCTGCCCCGCCTCTAGGAGGGGCAGACAATATTTGATTGACAGCTGAGATTTTTAAATGAGCTTACAACAGCTATGAATGCTTTAATAAAAAATAGAAATTGGATTTCATGTTTAATTTGAAAAGGACTTTTATTATACAGATTTTTGTGTCTGGGTGACAGGTCCACTTTAAGCTTCCTCTCAGGACTCATGACTCCAGAGAAGACAGCTGGGCATGGTCTCGTATCTACAGTATCTTCTATAGCAAGTTCTACACTATCTTCTCCCAAAACACATTTGGAATAATAATTTTCCACATGCACTCTACTTTTGCTTAAGCTCCTGCTAATCTTTTATGTCTTCAGAGAAGACAGCTGGACATGGTCCCATATCTACAGTATCTTCTAGATCAAGTTCTACACTATCTTCCCCAAAAACACATTTGGAATTTTAATTTTCCACATGCATTCTACTATTGTTTAAGCTCCCTCTAAGACTTCTGTCTTCAAAGAAGACAGCTGGGCATTGTCCTATATCTACAGTATCTCCTAGACCAAGTTCTACACTAACTTCCCCATTACCTTCCTCAAAGTAATTTATGTTTTCACTACTTCTCCTATAAAGTTAGGCTGGATGATTACATATAAAAAGGGAACTTGTGTTCTCCACTTAAGAGTTTAAAACCATTGGGCGAGGGTGTAATTACAGTGTGACCACAAAATGCATTTGAGTGTCAGCCATGCATGCTTCACCAAGACGAAAAAAATCAACATTCCAATGGGAGGGTGGGTGTAGGGAAAGTCTTGCAATGGTATTTAATTTAATGTGCCCAAGGAATATCTCTGGAACCATGGTCCCACTACAGACTTCACAGGGGCAGGTCTCCTTCAGAGGCTCAACACTTGCAGTAGGAGTTTTGAAATGAATGAACGCACTCCTTTGAACGCCTGACTCTATATAAAGCTACAAAGTGCTTTCACATGTTCCAGTCCCCTCCTGGTGTCAAGACACCTATGACTACTGACTCATGTCACATGCAATTATAATGGAGGTGGGTTGCATGCTTGTCATAAAAAGGAGCTAACAACAGGCTATTATAAAACGCTGCACATGGCTAGACCGAGAGGAATGTTGGAAGAGAACTGGCATATGACTGAGGCTACAAGAGTTTATTGCCCCTTATACTTTTTATTTTAACAGGAACAACCTTGCAAAATGGTACTGACTATTCAGAGCTTGGTATAAATAGAATAAATTTGTATTTACAGGGAAGAAACACATTTCATTCTGCGTGCGTTCCTTTCTTGCAGTGATCTCATAGGGCAAACTGCTGATCCCAATATAAACTGTCAATGGTACCCTGTATGATCCGCTACCTGTCAAATGTTCCTTTCAATGCATTCTAATTCATTTATCTGCTTGGAATCATTCCCGGGCTCCTATTTTGCACATGTCATTCCCGTCCAACCCTCAGTGCTACAATATCAACTCATCATTTATTAAAGGCATAGAGGGGTCACTTTGTGCATTTTATAATTGCCGAAATGTCTTCAGCTGCGTACGTTGCATTTCTGGAAACTGTCTAAGCACAATAGTTTGTTTATGGTACATTGTGTTCCAGTTTTATCCACGGAACAACGTGCAGGAATAAAGGACACAGAGATACAAACAGGCCAGTAGGCTGAATATAAACCAGTGGGATCAACGGAAACCTATGTTGGAACCCCTTCCATTTCATCGTTGTATATGTCGACTGCATTGGGCAAATTAGCGATAGAGCTTGATAAATAAGTGTTGTTCCTTTATGTGCTAATTATGAAATGGTATCAATAGTCAATGACCACACAAACTACTGCCTCACACATATCACTGTCTACATCAGGCTAAAAGTGTTCTCTAACTAGAATTTTAAATATCCACTTTGAGGCACGGAGCCAAAACAACAGATGGAGGTTTCCTGCAACCGACTACAATTGCATTAAGCTTTGTCAACACCTGAAAGATATGGCAGCCGCTTGTATAAATCCCGTGAATTATATATTTATCATTCTGGATATGGGTAGGGATTAACAGGCAGCTGCAAATAAACTGTCACTATATTTCATTCATAACGTTATCATCAATGGGCGTGCTATGTACATAGATTTATTCACAAGCGTTACTCTATATTCAAAGCCTATGTTCTGTAAGGGATTTAAGAGTCCAGCACGAGAGTCAGGCCTGGGAATTTGGGAGTCTGTACCACTAAAAATATTTTTTTTTTAAAGAAAAGTATCATCTGCTGAGAACCTGGGGTGAGAGAGGGTCTACAGTGGGTTCCTCAACAACTTGGAGGTGCAATGGGGCTTTAGACTAATAGAGCACTAAGTATTTTCATCATTGAGGTCCACTCAGCTTTATGTTCAAAATTCAATTTTTTTTGCCATTTATTTGATTGGGAGAAATGCTGCCCCATGAGGGACATAAGAGCTGTCAGGTGGGTATTTTTGGGAATAATTATTATTATCCAGCAAGAGAGTTGGGCCTGGGAGTTTGGGAGTCTGTACCATTAAAATATTTTTTTTTTTTTAAGAAAAGTATCATCTGCTGAGTACCTGGAGTGAGAGAGGGTCTAGAGTGGGTTCCTCAACATCGTAAAGGTGCAATGGGGCTTTAGACTAATAGAGCACTGAGTATTTTAATCAGCGTGGACCACAGTGTGGCTTAAATATATTGCAATATATGGACAAACAATCCCTGTTTTGTTGAAGGGGTAAGGCATTTTTGAGTAGCTTAAGGCACAAAATGTCTCAATGTCCTAAATATATTGATAACGAGTTGAGTGCAGAGGTACAATCATATACAGATGATGATCAAAGAACTCCAAAGAACACACGCTGCAGCACTCTGAATCCTGTGACAGTGGTTTATTATACCAACAAATTAGGCAACATTTGGGCTAGCGCCTCGAGAAAGGCTTGAGAAAGGGCACTAGCCCGAAACATTGCCTAGTTTTGACCACTGTCACAGGATTCATAGTGTAGCAGCGTGCGCTCCTTGGGGTTGAGTGCAGAGGACCTCTTGTATTTTTCCAGATAACGGATCCCATACATGTACTAGAAAAGTATAATACAGGAATGGGATCAGTTATCCGGAAACCCATTATCCAGAAAGCTCCGAATTACTGAAAGGTCGTTTCCCATAGACTCCATTATAATCAAATAATCCAAAAAAATTTTAAATTTCATTTTCTCTGTAATAATAAAACTGTACCTTGTACTTCATCCAAACTAAGATTTAATTAAATCTTATTAGTAGCAAAACCAGGTTATTGGGTTTATTTAATGTTTACACAATTTTAGACTAGTAGACTAAGGGGGTTATTTATCAAAGTCCGAATTTATCTCAATATTTTCTGCTACAAACTCCAATGAAATCTGCTCTGGGTTTATTACACTTATTTATTATTACATTTTCCCGAAAATTTGCTTTGTGGGGAAAAAAAAAATCAGATTTTCACGATTTTTTCATCCGATTTTCACAAATTTTCACCCGAAAACTCAGGGGTATTGCACAAAACCCAGCACACATCAATATCGTTGGGACTTCTCCCATTGACTTATATGCAACCTCGACAGGTCGGAGATGCGGGATTTTCATATTTGGACTTTTCCTCTGGGTTTAATAAATTCTGAAAAATTCGTGATTTTTCCGATCCGATTTTATAAGAAAAAAAAAATCACAAATTTTTCGTGATTTTTGCATTCGGAGTTTAGTAAATAACTCTCTAAATGTATGAAGATCCAGATTATGGAAAGATCCGTTATCTGGAAAACCCCAAGTCCCGAGCATTGTGGATAACATGATGAACATTATGAAAATGGTTTATTTACATGAAGCAGGGCTTTACCTATGAGCTGTTTTAGGCAATATATTTTTACAGAGACCTTTTCCGGGGGGTATAGTTTTCATTTAAAGGTAAACAACCCCTTTAAAACCATTAAAATGCGGTATCAATGGCAAGAACAGCCGATGCAGCCCATATAGAGACAAGATGAGAATCAATGTGCCAACCACCCTCACATTTATGCAACTTATACTAATTACTCTGGATTGTGCCCGTTCCTTCGTTCCAGTAATGTCATTTACGTCTCCTTTTTCTGACTATTGCTTCAATATTTGGATTTGACTCCAAACTCATTCTATTGCCCTGAGCAACTATAGAAGCAACGGGGAATGTGGCAGTTGTGCTGTAAGTAAGACATCTGCTATTACTGATAGCGACTTCTCTTTGCTGAAGGGCTGCTTTTTATCTGTATCTGCTGATGCAAAAGGACTCTTTGTGTAGGGTACAGAAACAACTGTCATGTCATGCGAGGATAAATGAAGCTTTCCAGTACATTCACTGTTTTTATATACATAGAATTTATTTAAATCCTTATTAACCTACAAAGCATGGGCTGTTAATTTGCTGTACGAGCAAACAGAAATAAGATTGATATAATGGAAGCGCTGCCTTTAATCTGGTGCCTTTCTGCTTCCACCTCTTTACGGATGAATGTTTCTCTCTAAGAGCCGAGACCACAAGCCGTCAGCATTCTACTTAACATGCTACTCCGGTTACTGCTGGAAGCACAGACTTGTGCCTGTCTTAGTTGTCGCCACTCACCTCGATGCTGCACTTCATTATCAGACTAAAGAGTAAACCCAAAGCCGCAGTTGCAGTTCTGAATGACCCCCCAAAACAACAAGAACTGGGCTTCAGTGTGACCCAATCGCAATCATTTAAAAAGGAAATATACACTACATACCTACTTACATACAGTGAAAGGGAAGTTTGGGATTTGTAGTAGTGATGTGCCCAATACCCTTGGGACCCGCGGGTTTACCCCGGGTGACCCTTTGCGGGTCATGTGCTTTCAGAAAGAGCCAGCCCTTTAGGATGGAACTGCTTTCTGGCAGGCTGTTGTTTCTCCTACTCAATGTAACTGAATGTGTCTCAGTGGGACCTGGATTTTACTATTGAGTAAAGTCCTGCGCGGAATCAGTTTCTAAGACCTGGACCTGACCCAAACCGCATCCTGCATATATACCCACTTTGATCCGCTACCCGACCCGTACCTGCAACTGCCTTATACGCAACCCGCCGACCACCATCAAACAGGAAGTGATGGTGCTGCAACCCGGAAATTACATCATCAAAAAAAATTTTGTAAAACTTTAAAAGAAGTAAAATATAGACAATATTACATATCCAAAATACAATCATTTATCACCCAAGATGCTGCCAAAATTCTTATTCACGCTCTCATCATATCACGTCTAGACTACTGTAACTCTCTTTTAATTGGCCTCCCCCTCCAGAGACTGTCACCTCTCCAGTCCATAATGAACACTGCTGCGAGGCTCATACACCTCAGCAACTGCTCCTCTGCCTCGCCATTCTGTCAATCCCTACACTGGCTTCCGCTACCTTTCAGAATAAAATTCAAATTAATGACCCTGACATTCAAAGCACTTCATAATTCTGCCCCACCCTACATCTCTGAACTTATCTCTATATACTCACCCAACCGCTTACTACTCTCCTCTACTGACCTGCTACTCAACGCTTCTCTCATTACCTCCTCACATGCTCACATTCAAGACTTTGCAAGGGCTGCACCCCTCCTCTGGAACTCTCTCCCACGGTCTGTCCCACTTTCTCGCAACCATTCTGCTTTCAAGAAATCTCATGAAATGCACTTCTTTCGAGAAGCCTCCCCTCACTCTGCTTAACTACCAAACGCAACACCACATACAGTACCACATTTCTCACCCACTTAATTCGATCTTGCCCACTCCCACACCTTGTGTATTACTCCCTTCCCTTTAGAGTGTAAGCTCTTTTGCATAGCGCCTTCCTCACCTTTTGTACCAGTATTGATTGTGATGTATGTAACTCCATATGTTCTATGTATATAATTCATGTGATTTAGTTGTATAATCACATTTACGTTACAGCGAAAATATGTTGATGCCAAAATACATGTTAATAATGATAATAATAATAAATAACTTGCAGTACAACCGAAAAGAGTGACTGAAGTTTATCAAAGCACAAGTCACATGACTGGGAGCAGCTGGGAAACTGACAATATGTCTAGCCCTATGTCAGATTTTCAAAATTAAATATAAAAAAATCTGTTTGCTCTTTTGAGAAACGGATTTCAGAGTAGAATTCTGCTGGGGCAGCACTAATTATTTAATTAATTAACTGATGCGTTTGAAAAAATCATTGACAGTATCCCTTTAAGGGCAGGGTGGGCTGCATAAACTGCAGAATGTGCAACAATGAAGCTGAACTTGAGCCCAGACAGAGAATTACAGCTGCAAAGACTGTGCTGAGCCACATTGCAGCATTGCTGAAGGCCTAGCCAGCCAACCAGAGTCAATATTAGGCTTTTGGAATGAAGAATTAATGCAGTGGATTAAAGCTGGAGGGGGGGAGTCCATTACATTGAAAGTAAAAGCAGATGTGGTTTCAGCTTGTGGTTCTGAAGCCATTAAACTATGTGTATTTGCAGCTTGTTAGTTCTGTGGTCGGGCAGAGCTGCTTATTTACAGTAAAGGTGAGCTGATGTATAACATACTCTCTCCAGTAATGGCTGCATTTATTCCTCTCCCTATTAAATAAACATCGGAACAGTCGAAGCTCTGTGTGATTAGGCTCCGAGGTTTGGAAAGATTCAGCTCACAGCCTATGGGCAGAGGTAAAAATATCACTGACGGACTCGCTCCAACCCTCCGTGGATGTTGCAGTGGGAACGATTTGTTAAGGTTATAAAACCTTTATTGTTGCGCAAAGTCATATTCTCCCTCTACAGTTAAATACCTAACGAATGATTTCAACACACTAAAAATACTGGCAATTTTAAGCCTACGCCGGGGAAATATTTATTAACGAGTTCCTGGATTCTAAAATTCTATTTTTGGAGCTTTGCTGAAAAAAAGGTCTCGGTGCCCCTGCTGCTCCATTTAGCTCTTGTACTTGATTTTATTGGATGGGATTGGTTGTTTGATTTTATCACCAAGAAGTCTTGTGTAGCCACCAAAACTGAAAGGATGCCAGGTGCCATATAGCAGCTTGTTTATATAAACTATAGTAGTACTTATCTGTTATCTACTGTGTATCCTGTGCTTGAATGGCTGCCCCCATGGCTAAACAGCAGCTTGTTTATATAAACTATAGTAGTACTTATCTGTTATCTACTGTGTATCCTGTGCTAGAATGGCTGCCCCATGGCTACACAGTAGCTTGTTTATATAAACTATAGTAGTACTTATCTGTTATCTACTGTGTATCCTGTGCTTGAATGGCTGCCCCCATGGTTACACAGCAACTTGTTTATATAAACTATAGTAGTACTTATCTGTTAACTACTGTGTATCCTGTGCTAGAATGGCTGCCCCATGGCTACACAGCAGCTTGTTTATATAAACTATAGTAGTACTTATCTGTTATCTACTGTGTATCCTGTGTTTGAATGGCTGCCCCCATGGCTACACAGCAGCTTGTTTATATAAACTATAGTAGTACTTATCTGTTATCTACTGTGTATCCTGTGCTTGAATGGCTGCCCCCATGGCTACACAGCAGCTTGTTTATATAAACTATAGTAGTACTTATCTGTTATCTACTGTGTATCCTGTGCTTGAATGGCTGCCCCCATGGCTACACAGCAGCTTGTTTATATAAACTATAGTAGTACTTATCTGTTATCTACTGTGTATCCTGTGCTTGAATGGCTGCCCCCATGGCTACACAGCAGCTTGTTTATATAAACTATGGTAGTACTTATCTGTTATCTACTGTGTATCCTGTGCTTGAATGGCTGCCCCCATGGTTACACAGCAACTTGTTTATATAAACTATAGTAGTACTTATCTGTTAACTACTGTGTATCCTGTGCTAGAATGGCTGCCCCATGGCTACACAGCAGCTTGTTTATATAAACTATAGTAGTACTTATCTGTTATCTACTGTGTATCCTGTGCTTGAATGGCTGCCCCCATGGCTACACAGCAGCTTGTTTATATAAACTATAGTAGTACTTATCTGTTATCTACTGTGTATCCTGTGCTTGAATGGCTGCCCCCATGGCTACACAGCAGCTTGTTTATATAAACTATAGTAGTACTTATCTGTTATCTACTGTGTATCCTGTGCTTGAATGGCTGCCCCCATGGCTACACAGCAGCTTGTTTATATAAACTATAGTAGTACTTATCTGTTATCTACTGTGTATCCTGTGCTTGAATGGCTGCCCCCATGGTTACACAGCAACTTGTTTATATAAACTATAGTAGTACTTATCTGTTATCTACTGTGTATCCTGTGCTAGAATGGCTGCCCCATGGCTATACAGCAGCTTGTTTATATAAACTATAGTAGTACTTATCTGTTATCTACTCAGTGCACCCTATGCTTGAATGGCTGCCCCCATGGCTACACAGCATCTTGTTTATATAAACTATAGTAGTACTTATCTGTTATCTACTGTGTATCCTGTGCTAGAATGGCTGCCCCGTGGCTACACAGCAGCTTGTTTATATAAACTATAGTAGTACTTATCTGTTATCTACTGTGTATCCTGTGCTTGAATGGCTGCCCCCATGGCTACACAGCAGCTTGTTTATATAAACTATAGTAGTACTTATCTGTTATCTACTGTGTATCCTGTGCTTGAATGGCTGCCCCCATGGCTACACAGCAGCTTGTTTCTATAAACTATAGTAGTACGTATCTGTTATCTACTGTGTATCCTGTGCTTGAATGGCTGCCCCCATGGCTACACAACCATTTTTTTTAATATAAACTATAGTAGTACTTATCTGTTATCTACTGTGTATCCTGTGCTTGAATGGCTGCCCCCATGGCTACACAGCAGCTTGTTTCTATAAACTATAGTAGTACTTATCTGTTATCTACTGTGTATCCTGTGCTTGAATGGCTGCCCCCATGGCTACACAACCGTTTTTTTTAATATAAATTATAGTAGTACTTATCTGTTATCTACTGTGTATCCTGTGCTTCAATGGCTGCCCCCATGGCTACACAGCAGCTTGTTTATATAAACTATAGTAGTACTTATCTGTTATCTACTGTGTATCCTGTGCTTCAATGGCTGCCCCCATGGCTACACAGCAGCTTGTTTATATAAACTATAGTAGTACTTATCTGTTATCTACTGTGTATCCTGTGCTTGAATGGCTGCCCCCATGGCTACACAGCAGCTTGTTTCTATAAACTATAGTAGTACTTATCTGTTATCTACTGTGTATCCTGTGCTTGAATGGCTGCCCCCATGGCTACACAACAGTTTTTTTTATATGAACTATAGTAGTGTTTATGAAGCAAAAAGATCAGTTTTACCAGTGCAGGACAACATGATACTTCCATTACTTTAAAACAAATAACTATTCACCCCAAATCTCAACCAAATTGTCTACAATGTTGATCCCTACCACCTCGGTCGTTGCTCCCATTGCATGGTTGTATAAACTCCAGGGGGCACATTTACTTAGCTCGAGTGAAGGAATAGAAGAAAAAATACTTAGAATTTCGAACGTTTTTTTGGGCTACTTCGACCATCGAATTGGCTACTTCAACGAATGTATTCGCCGGAGGCAAAATGTGGAAATTCTACGCGAATTCGCGCCTTGTGAATTTATTTGCCCATCACTGCTCTCTATATCATACTAACAGTTAATTTAAAGGTAAACAACCCCTTTAATAGAGCACCAAGTATAGGATAATTATCTTTATTGTGCAAAGTGCTTAGGCCAAAGCAACATACTTTCCACACGTGGCGGCTGAGGTTACATTGATGTGCTCCATACAAGTATGTGCTCCTTACATTCCTGACATGCACAACTGTTAATTCTGCTTCACCCGTTTGGGGCTCACGTGCCGCATACCAGTCCATCTAAAACGAGTGCATGGAATGTCATGCGGAATTCTCGTGTCACAGCTTGGAGATCATGGTGTCAGATCCGTGTAGCCAGTACTTGTTGGCGAGTACAGGGCTTCGAGTTTTGTGAATTTCATATTCATTAGTTTCATAATAGACCTAAGTGTATAATAATAATAATCCTATTTACATCGTATGTTTGATGAGATAACCCTCCTATCAGCAGTGCAGCATCTGTAGAACAGGTAAATGCAGGTGAGGAGTGGGTCATATTATATTTGCGCAGTCACACCTACAAGACTTGTGCTCCAGGCACACTGTACTGTATATGTTTATGTCTATTTACTAAAGGGCAACACACTGGAGGCTAAACTGATTTCCATGCATCTTCTGACCTGTGTGACAACAGATAGAATGGCTAATTTTAACTTTCCCACTAGTCTTTTTGAATTATTTGCTGCCTTCTTCTAACTCTTTCCAACTTACAAATAAGGGTCACTGACCCCATCTAAAAAAAAATGCTCTGTAAGGCTACAAATGTATTGTTATTGCTACTTTTTATGACTCCTCTTTCTATTCAGGCCTCTCCTATTCATATTCCAGTCTCTTATTCAAATCAGTGCATGGTTGCTAGGGCAATTTGGACCCTAGCAACCAGATTTCTGAAATTGCAAACTGGAGAGCTGCTGAATAAAAAGTTAAATAACTCAAAAACCTTCAAAAGTGAAAACAAATTGCAAATTGACTCAGAATATCACTGTCTACATCACACTAAGGGGGTTATTTACTAAACTCATTTTTTTCTGATCAGGGTATCAAAAATTAAAATTTCTTGGGAAAAAAAAACCCTCAAATTTTTAGAGATTTATTATACGTCTATGCTGCAAAAAGCCTGAATCTGAAAATCCGCCATCTCAGACCTGTCGAGATCATGTATAAGTCAATGGGAGATGTCCCTATCCCAATTTGAAGATAGCGTGATTTAAGATGGGTATAGCCCAATAATCCGAAAAATTCAGGGTTTTATGGCAAAAACCCAGAAAAATTGAGCGATTCTGGACATAAGTCAGAAAAAAATCGCACAATTCAGGGTTCGCTCTATTTTATCGGGTTTTTTCCAGATCTGATTTATTGTAGTTATTTTATTAATAAATAAGGCATGTCATAAGTTATCTCAAAGGTGAACAACCCTTTTAATGTACCAACCCAAAGTATGGACAGCTCTATAAGAATAATGAATGATTCAGGGCATAACTAACCGGGGGAGCAAAGGGTGCAACTGCACCTAGGCCCACCCACCCAGTAGGGTGTCATTGAGCATGCTACAAGACGATTTGATGGTAAGAGCATGGCTAGTGAGCATGGGTCACGGTGTGTGGGGGAGGGTGCAGCCCAGGTGCCAATTTTTGACCACGCCTGTTTTTGTGGCCACACCCCCTAATTACCATGTTCATTTTACAAAATTTGGCAGGTTATGAAAGTTTGAACACATTTCTGTGTTTTTTCTGTGTTATCTGTGAATTTCCCTTTAAGCTGCAAGTCACAGTTTCCCCAAGAGGCCGCTTATCTTAAATTGTTACAATTGTTTCTTTGCTTATCTTAAAGGGGTAGTTCACCTTCAAACAACTAGTTGTTTTCAGACAGATCACCAGAAATAACGACTTTTTCCTATTACTTATTGTTCTCTATGTGTCACCGTTTTTCTAATATTGAAGTGTAAAGTGTCATTTTTCACCTTCTAAAGTAGCTCTGGGAGGGGGGGTCGCCGACCCTGTAAACTGATCTAAATTGATACATTAAGTTGATACATTTCTTATCTTTGTCCCTGCTGAGCAGAATCCCTGAGTTTCATTACAGGCAGCTGCTAGACTTGATACAATAGTTACCAGGGCAGCCATCAGGGGGGGACAGGGGGGAGAATTGTAGGGGGCCCCGAGGGTAAGGGGGGCCCGGCCACGCCACACTTAGAGAGCTGCTGACTTCGGGAAGGCATGGACGTTTAAGGGGACCAATTTTGGCCACCAATTTTTTTTCTCATGTGGGGTCCTAGCCACCAATATTTTTTAATCGGGGGGCCCTGGCCACAAATGTTTTTTTATGGGGGGCCCTGACCACCAATACCTTTTCATTTATTTTTTAACATGTGGGAACCCTAGCCACCAGTTTTTTTACTGTGTGGTGGGGGGCGGACCTGTAGGTGGGGCTTGCGGTGGGTGCAGCCCAGGGGGCCCAGGAAATTTTGTCGTATGGGGCCCTGCGATTTCTGATGGTCCCGATAGTTACTAATACTCCAGAGATGCTGCTGAGAAATGGATCAACTAAATGTTGTAAAATTGTAACAGTTCAGAGTCTGCACCTGCAGTATTGTGTTTGGAAGGTGAACAACCCCTTTAAATTGTTACATATGTATCCAAGTGCACCTGCCACACATTCTGGGCTCTCTGCCAAAAGCTAATTAAGTTTCATAAACTTTGTATCTTTTTCTGACATCAAACAGAAAGTCGGGACATTTCAGTATCAGTAACAATCCGGGACTGCGGGTTGAGCTGTCAAAATCGGGACTGTCCTGCAGTTGGGAGGTATGTTATCATGCTACAATTGCAAAGTGTAAACCCCAGTCCTATAACCCAAGGCAAATCAGTTCTTGGGAATGATCCAACTCATTATTCTGCACATCATTAAGGAAATGACATGTGACTTTCCCCAAATCACCAACCTTTTATTAATAAATGTTTGTCCTGCGACTACACTGCAGAATGTGAAGGCAAAGATAACATCCCACTTAATCTGAGTTATGTAGATCCATCAAACAGCCTGGGGGAGACATAATTAGCAATATTCTCTGGTTTGCATCAAAAAGCAAAATATCTCTTCCAATACAAAAGGTTTCTTTATTCATAGGGCAGGATAAGAGTAAATGCTGATGATACATCTAACACACTGACCCAATTTCCCATCATTTTACTGCATTTTACTCTTCCCTCTACACTGCTGCTACGGGCACTGATATTGTATGCAATTTAGAATTCCTCAATTTCTCTGACAAACAGACTATATAAACTTGGAATCACTCGCCTCATATGCCTCAAACAGAAATTGTTTATAAAAGGATTCTCTGGGGAGGAATCCCCAAAATACAGAGGAGTCATTCAACCAGAATAAAAAAGAATAACAGGCATTTATGGGAACAAGTAGTTAATTAGATGGAATTTGCATGAAAATATATTAATTTTCCAAGAGCTCTTGTCCATAGACCCATATAATCAGTTAAAGGGGATGTTCACCTTTGAGTTAACTTTTAGGGGGTTATTTACTAAACTCCAAATGCAAAAATCCTGAAAAATTTGTGATTTTTTTTTAAAATCGGACTTTAAAAAATCACAAATTTTTCTGAATTGATTAATCCCTGAGGATGGAAAAGACTGAATCTGAAAATCCGGCATCTAAGACCTGTCGAGGTTACATATAAATCAATGGGAGAAGTCCCAATGATTTTTTGATGTGCGCTGGGTTTCGTGCACTACCTCGAAGTCTTTGGAGGGGTATTGCATAAAAAATCTGAGTTTTCGGATGAAAAATCTGAAAAAAACATGAAAATCGGATTTCCTGAAAATGTTGTTTGCGGGAAAAAAATCTCGAAAAAGGCGATTTTCAAAAAAAAAAATCAGATTTTTTCACCTGATTTTCAAAAAAATTCGAATTTTCAAGATTTTTTCAAATTTTTCATTCGAAAACTCAGAATTTTGCCTGGAAACTTCAGGGTATTGCCAAAAACCCAGCGCACATCAAAAAATCATTGGGACTTCTCCCATTGACTTATATGCAACCTCAACAGGTCTGAGATGCCGGATTTTCTGATTTTGACTTTTCCATCCTCTGGGGTTTAATAAATTCCGAAAAATTTGTGATTTTTTTTAAAAGTCCGATATTATGAAAAAAAAATCACAAATTATTTGTGATTTTTGCATTCAGAGTTTAGTTAAAGTTTAGAGGTGAACCACCCCTTTGAAGAAAATAATGGTCAAAGCAAAATGAAAGGTTTGACAAATTCAGGTTCAGGAGATTCCAACACCAGGAAAGTAAGAATTTATTTAATGTAGCGACAATAAATTCTTGGGATTCCTTTATACAAGTTGTAAACTATTCAAGGCGAGTTCAGATTGCATGCCTGCTAAGAACATGCTCTGGATGTTGTACATCTATAAATGTGGATGGAGAGGAAGGAAGTATTTACAGGTATGGGACCTGTTATCCAGAATGCCAGGGGTTTTCCAGATTAGGGATCTTTCCATAATGATCTTCATACCTTAAGAAAATCATGTAAAGATTAAATAAACCCAATAGGCTGGGTTTGCCTCCAATAAGGATTAATTATATCATTAGTTGGGATCAAGTACAAGCTACTGTTTTATTATTACAAAGAAAAAATAATATAAATTATTTAATTAAAATGCAACCTAGGGGCGAGCTTCCATAATTTGGAGCTTTCTGGATAATGGGTTTCCGGATAACGTATCCTATAACTGCATTGGAATTAAATAACTTCCACTCTTCCATTGACCTCGGTCGGTTTCCATTTGCACGGGGCAACAAAACGTATACACTGATGATTACAGGTTGTGGGATCCGTTATCTGAAAACCCATTATCCAGAAAGCTCTGAATTCGGAAAGGCTGTCTCCCATAGACTCCATTTTATCCAAATAATCCAAATGTTTACAAAGTATTATCTTTTTCTGTGTAATAATAAAACAGTATCTTGTACTTGATCCCAACTAAGATATAATTAATCCTTATTGGAGGCAAAACCAGCCTATTGGGTTTATTTAGGGGCAGTTTTATTAAGGGTCGGATTTCGAAGTTGAAAATACTTCGAAATTCGACCATCAAATTGAATTATTTCGACTTCGATTATTGAAGTCGAAGTTTTTTTTTCATCTAATTTGTCCATTTGCGGTTGAAGTAAAATCCTTCGATCGAATGATTAAATCCTTCAAATCAAACGATTCAAACGATTTCAGCGATCGATCGAACGATTTTTCTTCAGCTTCATAGCACTTCAGCAGGTTTAATTTGGCGAAGTATTGAAGTCGAAGTTTTTTTTAAAGAGACAGTACTTCAATTATCGAATGGTCAAATATTCGAACGATTTTACTTCGAATTGAATTCGAAGTCGAGGTCATAGTCATAGTATCCTATTCGATGGTTGAAGTATACAAAAAATTACTTCGAATTTCGAATTTTTTTACTTTGAAAATTCCCTCGAATTCACTTCGACCCTTGATAAATCTGCCCCTTAATGTTTATAGGATTTTCTAGTAGACTTAAGGTATGAAGATCCAAATTAGGGAAAGATCCATTATCCGGAATACCACAGGTTCCGAGCATTCTGGATAACAGGTCCCATACCTGTATTAGCAGATACAAAATATAAGAATACAAGTACTATCCCTGCAACTGGACTGCTATGAAGCTCCTTTACTTCTTGTATGCTGCAGTTGATAAACTGAGATTATTTTCATGACATGGATAAAAGAAGCTGGAGCCAAGAATGACTTTCCTTTATCAGTGTCAGATTTATGGGGCACCAGGAGGAGCCCTAGAAAGACTGAGTCTTGTGTAATGTTACACTCTATGATGTCATGTCTGTGACTGGAGTCTGGCAGATTTACTACATAGACACATGGAGCACCTCCCTGGTCAGCACAGAATTGCTTGTAGGATATAAAATGATATACAACTGCAGCTGAAGGTGTGAAGCAGCTGCATTAGTACCGAGCATTAGAGCCAAATTCAAATCAATGCATGGTTGCTAGGGGAATTTGGATCCTAGCAACCAGCTGGCTCAAATTGCAAACTGGAGAGCTGCTGAATAGAAAGCGAAATAAGACAAAAACCACAAATAATAAAAAATGAAAACGAATTGCAAAATGTCTCAATATCACTATAGCATAAGGACTCTAACACACAGCCGTTTTTCCCTGCGCTTTCTTCCGTTCAGCCGCAGGGGAGCGCAGGAGTGGACATAATCATTCATTTTGAAGGGGGCTGTATCACAATGTGTCTATGTTAATAACCACAAGCCTTAGAGAAGAAGGAAAGTCATTTTTGCCTGGGGTGGCAAAAGTTAGGCACCCCCAAGTGATCGCATTTAGTTAACTGACACCCCAGGCCGGTGCTCCTCCCCTGAATGGCAGTGCTCCGCACACATGCTGCTTGCATGCGCATATGCAGGAGTGCAGCCTATTGGGGGATCAGGTCTGGGCCGGCCCATTAGGACCAGGGCCCACGGGTTTTTTCCGGTGTCCCGCCAGCCCAGTCCAACTCTGCTGAGCATCCTTCTGTAGGAAGCCTGCCCTTAATGTAAATACACACATCCAGAACAGACACTAAACTGCAACTCGACTCATACTTTGGTTCAACTCGGCTTCTTCTTCGGTGCAACTCGGCTCCTTCTTCGGTGCAACTCGGCTCCTTCTTCGGTGCAACTCGGCTCCTTCTTCGGTGCAACTCGGCTACTTCTTCAGCACAACTCGTTTTTTTCTGCAGCGCAACTCGGCTCCTACTTCGGTGCAACTTGGCTCATTCTTCGGCGTAACTCGGCTTCTTCTTGGCACAACTCAAGCTCCTACTTTGGCGCAACTTGGCTCCTACTTCGGTGCAACTTAGCTCCTTCTTTGGCGCAACTCGTTTTCTTCTTGGCACAACTAGAGCTCCTACTTTGGCGCAACTTGACTCCTTTAGTGCAACTCGGCTTCTTCCTGGCACAACCCTGGCACAACTCGAGCTCCTACTTTGGCGCAACTCGGCTCCAACTTCGGTGCAACTTGGCTCCTTCTTCGGGGCAACTCGGCTTCTACTTCGCTGCAACTCGGCTCCTTCTTTGGTGCAACTCGGCTTCTACTTCAATGTAACTTGAATCCTACTTTGGCAGTTCAAGGGGGGCCAGGCTAATCCAGGAAATTAAGCACGGCTGGGTCCCCCTTAACATATAGAAGCAATTGTCCCCTCAGTGCCCCCCTGATTGTGGCACCTTTGTATCGTAAATTAATTATCTATAGGGATGCACTGAATCCAGGATTTGGTTTGGGATTCGGCCAGGATTCGGCCTTTTTTAGCAGGATTTTCAGATTTGCCTAATCCTTCTACCCGGCCAAACCGAATCTGAATCCTAATTTTGCATATGCAAATTAGGGGCGGGAGGGAATACTTTTTTTAAGTGTGCAGGCCCATAACAGTAGAATAGTATTTTTGGAAGAACCGTGTGGGTGTATTTCTGGGCTTTTCGGTTGATATACTTTGATCTCTCCATTCATTTGCTTTTCTATAAGTAATATCAACTCAAATCAACAGAACCTCGACAGAGAAAACAGCGCCGGGATTAAAACGCCACTACTTTTTATACAGCTCCCGACGAAATACTTTCTGGGTAAATAATTAAGTGAGACGAGGTAAACAATTATGAGGTAAAATTATGTGTAAATGACAAATTGCTTTCAAAATGTAAATTATTTTTTTATTGTTGTAGCACCCTGCAAAAAAGTTTCAGTGACAGTTGATTTTGCTGGTTGGATAAGGAGCAGGGAGTTGTGCCTTTCCAGCAGCGCAGCATGAGAAGGGATCTGCCTATTTGGGCTTCAGTCTCTCCCTGTAACAGGAGACATTAACTAAATACAGGGTGACATCCCTGCTCAATACTCAGTGCCCTCAGGCAGAATTATAATGAAGCCATCGTCTTCCGGTTGCCCTGGTAATGTCTGATGCTTCCTGATTTATTCTTGTTTTGCTATTGGGCACCAGAGTGAGCTAAAGGCTGCAGCAGAAGCCCCTGATTGGTTGGGAGCTCTCCCTGTCGCTAAGGAAGAGACAGTGAGATTAGTGAAGGCTTCCTGGCATGGAGGCTGCTTCAGTTCACTGACACAACCTGCAAATAATGCCATTATGTCCTCTTTACACACAGACCACGATTTTTACCTCATTAATCCCAAGGGTAATATGTTCTGACAGGGTGTCTAGTGTCAGATTCTGGCTCACTGCATAAATAAATCTGACACGTTGCCTGTCACGGGCTCATGTATAAAACTGGCCGATTATTCTGTTCATAATAATTGTTGCACCATTTTTACACATTTTCTGTTTCTAAATTCCTTTCCATTACTATAGACAGGTGGCTTGGTCTGTGCTTTAGTCTATAGTGAACCAAAGACTGGGGGGCCCAGGGCCCATTGGGAAAGTTACCTCAGGAGCAGCGTCAGCAACATATGCAGGAGCGCAGCCTATTGGGTGATCAGGTCTGGGCCGCCCACCGGGTTTTTTCCCGGTGTCCCGCCGGCCCAGTCCGACCCTGTTAAAGAGGACGTTTTAATTGAAAAGTGTGGAAATTAACCTATTTACTTTGCAAAAAAACTCAAATGGCGGCAGAATTAAGCTTTCATTGACATTAATTACAGGTATTTCTCACCCCCACACAGAATACATTGAATTTTTGACAATTGCCGATCGCCACAGCCCTGACGTCACAACCCGACCCCATTGCGCCACATCGCTGCCCAGATTCAACCGGGCCAAAAGGTGGCAACCCTACCCACATCCCTACTCCAACTCAAGGCCATCCCTCCTCTTGTGTTCAGAATAAGCACCGGACAGGGGACGTTCCCTTTGAGCGTCACAATGTCATCTTTTCCAACACTGTCCAGGAACAGTGAATGTGTATTATATAGTGAATAAAGTACCCCCTCTTGTAAAATATAAGGATATTATAAGTTACCGAGGAGTTTCATGACCATATAAAAACACGAAGCCGAAGGCCGAGTGTTTTTATACAGGTCATGAAACTCCGAGGTGACTTCTAATATCCTTATATTTTACAACTGGGGGTACTTTATTTATTATAATACACAAGTTTCAGTGAGTCATGTGACAGAAATGACATCACTACTCACCGTTTATAACTGATGACATCAGAACTCACCGTTTATAAGGATATAATTTACAGGATATTCATGGCTTTTGTGTATTATAATAATTGTCTTGACTTTATTATATTGTGGATTTGCTGATCTTGGACAGCCCTAAGGGACACCAGTAAGAACAATCAATATAGCGGTACGGCACTCAGAGGGAACATACACTTGGCCTGTGCTTTTTTTTCCGGGAGAGGAGTTTTTTTTATTGTATGTAATAGATTCTAAGCAACTTTACAATTGGTCTTCATCTATTTTTATATTTTAGCGTTTTTTTATTTACTCTTTGCCTTTTCTTTCTGACTCTTTCCAGATTTCAAATGGGGGGTTGCTGAATGTATTGCTACTTTTTATTCCTCATCTTTCTATTCAGGCCTCTCCTATTCATATTCCAGTCTCTTCTTCAAACTAATGACTAGGGTCATTTGGACGCTAGCAACCAGACTGCTGAAACTGCAAACTGGGGAGCTGCTGAATAAAAAGCCAAATAACTCAAAAACCCACAAATAATAAAAAATGAAAACCAATTGCAAATTGTCTCAGAATATCACTCTTAGTTAATTTAAAGGTGAACAGGCGCTTTTAGGAGTCGCCATTCAGAATAGTAGACAGGTGGATGTTATAATGCTCATTATGGGGCTGCTTATGGCACTTACCGACCGGTTTTCTGCGTTCAGCCGCAGGGGAGCGCAGGAATAGATGCATTTAGCTTTTTTCAATGGGGCTGTACTCACACAGGTGCGTGTAGGCGCCGAACGCAGGTTGCATTTTTCCAGCGTTTGGCGCCTACACGCGCCTGTGTGAGTACAGCCCCATTGAAAAAAGCTTATACGTCTATTCCTGCGCTCCCCTGCAGCTGAACGCAGAAAAACGGAACGCCGCTTCAACCGCTCGTCAGTAAGAGCCCTTAGTCCTTCTTCAAGGGATCATTAAAAACCTACTGTACTAAACAAATAGGATAAGGGCTCTTCCGCGCTCCCCTGCGTTGCGCTTCCTTCCGTTCAGCCGCAGTGGAGCGCAGGAGTAGACAAACTCACACAGACGCATGTATGCGCTGAACGCAGGTGAAATGCAACATGCTGTGTCCCACTTGCATTTGGCACTTACATGTGTCTGTGTGAGTGCGTCTACTCCTGCGCTGCCCTGCGGCTGAACGGAAGGAAGCGCAATGCAGGGAAGTGCAGGAAAAACCGCCCGTGTGTAAGAGCCCTTAAGCCTAGCAGTTGCTCTGATCAGTGTTAACACCATTTCTTGGAGCTATTTTGAAATAATATCCCCCTCTCCCCCACAGGTTGCCCTAATTACCAATATGAAAAATATTGCTTCCCTACTGACCCCATAAAATACCTGGACATTTAAATAATAAATCCATGTTGCCCACTTCAGGGGTCTTCTACTCTCTGCACAACACAAGCTCCATGCGCATCATTCAAGGCAAAAGGCAGGACAGCTCGAGTGGGATAATGAGCTCCGGGATCACAAACGAGAATAGATGCTGCTAAACAGAGCGATGAGACTTGTCCCCATATAAATAACTGCTCGAGCTTGCTGCTATAGAAACTGGTGATATAGAGCCGTTATTAGCATAGAATTGCTTATGTCACATGTAGCCGGATTCTAATCCTTCATTCGCTCTCTATTTTATTAACTTCAGAATTAAATAAAATCATTATCGCAGCAGGGGATTCACTTGACACAGAATTTGTATATTTTTCCTTCTCTCCTTACCCAAAACATTGAAGGAAAACATTTTTTCTCTACTGTATCTCCATTTCAGTTCATCCTCTACCTATTTTTTTCCCTAGAGATCACAATTATTTTTAGATTCTTTCCTGTAAGGTTATTTATCTCCTTAATATAGGAGCCAAAATATTTATTAAGTAAATAATAAGGAGGTGGGGAACTCAAAAAATTTAAACCCCATGCGTAAATTGACCTAAAACCCCCAGTTATTTTACAGAACATGGGGCTGATTTAAAGGCAGAGTTGGACTGCCAGCCCAGATCTGCACCCTGTGCTTGTTTTCCTGCCGCAACCTCCCTTGTTTGGGCAGGTCGCAGCAAAACCAGCGCATACGAGCTTACATGCACATGCATACGTGCAGCGGGGGAGGCAGCGGTTGGGGGGGGGCCCTGGGACAGTAGCCCCCCCAGTCCGACCCTGTTTAAAGACATGGGGAACAGGTCAGAGGTGTCTGAAGCTGCCACCCACCCAGGTAACATCTCTATATATATAATCAGTATATTTTGCATCTGTCCATAAGTTCAGTAAGTGACAGCAGCACAGAGCATGTGCAGTGAATCAGCAGAAAAGAAGATGGGGAGCTACTGGGGCATCTTTGGAGACACAGATCTTTACTGCTAAAAGGCTGTGGTTGCCTTGGGCTAGTACAGAAGCACAAAACAATGTACAACCCTACTTCTTTAGTGAAGCTCTAGTTCTCTTTTAAAGGGGGTGCTTCACCTTTAAGATCACTTTATACAATGGCAAGTTCTAAGCAACTTTTCAGTTGGTCTTCATTATTCTTTTTATGGTTTTTGAATTAGCCTTCTGCTTCTGACTCAAATGGGGGTCACTGACCCCATCTAAAAACAAACACATGTATTGTTATTGCTACTTTTTATTCCTCCTCTTTCTATTCAGGCCTCTCCTCTTCATATTCCAGTCTCTTATTCAAATCAGTGCATGGTTGCTAGGGAAATAAGTCATAAACCACAAATAATAAGAAATGAAAACCTATTGTAAACTGTCTCAGAATATCCCTCTCTACATCATACTAAAAGTTAATTTTAAGGTGAGCAACCCCTTTAAATGGATACTGTCATGGGAAAACTTTTTTTTTTTTTTTACAAAACACATCAGTTAATAGCGCTCTTCCAGCAGAATCCTGCTTTTTTTTTTTCAAAAGAGCAAACAGATTTTTTTTTATTTTTAATTCTGACATGGGGCTAGACATTAGTTTTCCAGGTGCCTCCAGTGATATCACCCCTCCCCCCCAGTAGCCTAACAACAGAACAATGGGAAAGTAACCAGATAGCAGCTCCCTAACACCTGCATTGCTAAAAATGCTCCCATACCCCACCTAGTGGTAGCTATGAGAACAGTACTCAAAAGTACAAATCCAGTTCGGACTAACCCAAGTCATGACTCATTCAGTTACAATGATTAGGAGAAACAATAGCTTATCTGAAAGCAGTTCCTTTGTGAAGTGCTATCTCTGGCACCATTCCAGCTCCCTGTACAAGATAATATTAGCTAATATAGTAGCTGCTTGTAAGACAAGTTAATGTCTCTTTCTTACAATGGAAACCTTAAAACATATGGATTTATTTATTAAAGGCGAAGATTACTAAACTATGGCCCTCCAGCTGTAGCAAAACAGGAGTTTACGTCTAATAGGAGTGTTGCACAACAGCTGAGGAGCCACCATTTAGCTCCCCTTGTTTTACAGCAACTGCTTCCCAGAGACTTTACTATAATTGCTGAGACAGAAATAAGCCCAGAGGTAAGAAAATTCAACATCTTCTGTGTTATGCAGAACAAAGTGGGGGAAGATGTGGCACAGACAAAAAAAAAAATCACAATTTCAAAAATCGGCCAAAAAAAAAAACCCAATGGAATCAAATGAAGTGTATATGAAAAGCCCAGGAAGAAAACATCAGCACATTCTGAAATCTAATTGACACTTTGGGCAGATCAAAAGATCCAAATGCTGCTTATTCTTCCTCGATTGTGCGATCCAAGGACAACATTTTCCCTTTTTCCGGCATCTCATGTCAGACAGTCCGCTGAGATTTGAAGGGATTTTAATGATCAGGTAAGTAGAGCAGCAGACTGTTATCTCAGCAAAACTCTCCCCGAGATTTCGTATCAGTCGCCTAATTAGAAGCAGACGGCAGCGAAGTTCTGAGCTCACAGGCACAATCACCCCCGTCCATGCTAGAGGGCCTGCCGCACTTACAATTTGTTAAATCCACATGGATTATTAAATCAAGAGAAAATTCTGGTTTGTGTGAAAAAAAATGTCTTTTGTAGTTTGTTATGAAATGCTCGCTTGAAGTCAGACACACAATAAGGGAGAGAGAATTATGCATCCAGGCCGTAATACATAAATATACTATTCCATTACTGTACAGACTGGAAGTCCATTATCATCATCTTCTCACTTGGGACCTGTTATCCAGAATGCTCTGGCTAAAGGATCTTTCCATAAATCGGATCTTCATACCTTAAGTCTACTAGAAAATCATTTAAACATTAAATAAACCCAATAGACTGGTTTTGCCTCCAATAAGGATTAATTAAATCTTAGTTGGGATCAAGTAAAAGCTTCTGTTTTATTATTACAGGTATGGGACCTGTTATCTAGAATGCTCGGGACCTGGGGTTTTCTGGATAATGGATCTTTCTGTTATGTGGATGTTCATACCTGAAGTCTACTAGAAAATCATATAAACATTAAATAAACCCAATAGGCTGGTTTTGCTTCCAATAAGGAGTAAATATATCTTAGTTGGGATCAAAGTACAGGTATGGGATCTGTTATCCAGAATAGCTGGGGCCTGGGGTATTCCTAATAAATTATATTTCCCTAATTTGGATCTTCATACCTTAAGTCTACTAGAAAATAATGTAAACATTAAATAAACCCAATAGGCTGCATCTGTTCGTTGCATCTGTTCGCTGCATAGGATCGCGGCCGCATCTGTTCGTTGATGCGGTCCCGCGATCCGACCGCCCGTTTGGCGAACGCTCGGATCCGATCGTTGGGCCCTAGGGCCCACGATCGGATCAGCCCGATATTGCCCACCTCAAGGTGGGCATATCGGAGGGAGATCCGCTCGTTTGGCGACATCGCCAAACGAGCGGATCTATCCGTATATGGCCACCTTAAGTCTACTAGAAAATCATATAAACATTAAATAAACCCAATCGGCTAGTTTTGCCTCCAAAAAGGATTAATTATATCTTAATTAAACTGATATATTTATAATATTTATAATAAAATGTATATATAATATATTTATAATTAATAATAATAAACTGATATAATTATATCTTAATTGAACTAGAGGGTATAATGGCACTTTAAATGTAAAGTTATAAGGGCTCATGTACATCTGCAAGTGCTGTTGCGACCTCTGAAATTTCCCTACAGTTAGTTGCAAATTAAACCACTTTTAAAAGGGTTGTTCACTTTCAAGTTTTCTGAGTTATTTAGCATTTTATTCCGCAGCTCTCCAGTTTGTAATTTTAGCAGTCTGGTTGCTAGGGTCCAAATTACCCTAGCAACCATGCACTGATTTGAGTATAAATGGGAGAGGCCCTGAATAGAAAGATAAGTAATAAAAAGTATCAATTAGTATAAATGTGTAGCCTTACAGAGCATTTGTTTTTTTAAATGGGGTCAGTGACCCCTATTTGAAAGCTGAAAAGAATCAGAAGAAAAAGGCAAATGGTTAAAAACTATAAAAAATAAATAATGAAGACCAGTTGAAATGTTACTTGCTAAATACTAACATACTAAAAGTCAACTTAAGGGCAGGGGCACACAAAGCTACTGGGGGGAGATTAGTCACCTAGCGACAAATCGATTCTTCTTCGGGCGACTAATTTCCCCAAATCGAGATGGCACTTCCGAAGTTTCCTCGTGGAGTCACTGACCCCATTTAAAAAAACAAATGCTCTGAAAGGCTACACATTTATTCTTCACATTTATAATTAATAGGGATGCACCGAATCCACTATTTTCGATTCGGCAAACCCCCCAAATCCTTCACGAAAAATCTGCCCGAATACCGAACCTGTAGTTTTTATACAAATGGCCTGCAGGTGTCACTGTCTACATGAGTTATTGTGCATACTTCCTGTCATCTTAAAAGTGAAAGTTACTGTTGTGTAATGCCTGCATGACTCTGCTAATAAAGCACTGTTATACTCTACTCATCCTCGGCTACCCAAAACATAACAGAACCGAATCCTAATTTGCATATGCAAATTAGGGGTGGGAAGGGGAAAACATTTTTAACTTTTTTTGTGACAAAAAGTCACGTGATTTCCCTCCACGCCCCTAATTTGCATATGCCGAATCTTGCTGAAAAAGGCTGAATCCTGGCTGAAACCTGAACTGAATCCTGGATTCAGTGCGTCCCTAATAATTAATGATACTTTTTATTACTCATCTTTTTGTTCAGGGTCTCTCCCATTTATACTCCAGTCTCTAATTCAAATCAATGCATGGTTGTTTGGGTAATTTGGAGAAGGAAACTTCGGAAAACTAAGCAATCCGAGTGCCAATCCGCTGGCGATTTAGATTCTAGCCGGCAGGGAGGCAGTTCGGGGAGATTAGTCGCCCGAAGAAGAAGCGATTTGTTGATGTGTGATTGATCTCCCCCAGTAGCTTTGTGTGCCCCAGCCCTAAAGGTGAACCAAACTCCTTCAATAAAGTTACTTTGGTTTAGATGAGTTTTCCGACCCATATCTCATATTTTTCAGAACATTGTTACAAGTATAAAAAGATTCAGGAGGGAAGTTAATGTAGAGGAGACAGTGAGAGAGGAGAATGGCAGATGGTGGAGCAGGTTTGACAGATGACAAGCTTTGAGACAAATGTGTAAGTGAAGGTCTGTACAATCATAGACAGAGAAGGGGAGGCAGGTTATACCAGACAGAGTAGAGAGTTGACTTAAATATAAATGTGTCTGACACGGTTGAAGAGAAGGAGAGAAATAGATTCATAAATAAATAAAATCCCATTTTTACTTTCTTTAATGAAAAACAAACCTGTCTCCAAAATACTTTAATTAAAATTCATTTACTGCTGTGGATAGAAATTGTCAGACGGTCCCTAACTGCTCTGCAGGGAAACAATCATACTTATGAACAGCAGGGGGAGCCCCCGCCTTACTTCCCAGCCATGCAGAACTCAAGCAGCTTTGTTTGTTTCCCAGTAGAGCAGTCGGTGACTGTGTAGAGATTTGTATTGGATTTTATTTTACATCCCCTTTACTGTTTCCAACTCCAGCTACAGGGACAAAGATCATGGAGCCAGATTTTAACAGATAAACTGGGATTCTATTTGGAGGCTTATTTTGCTGCAGCCACTGGTTCTGCAGAGTTGGTGAAAGTTCGTATTAAACAATACAAAAACTATAAAATCCACATTAGATTACATGACAACACAGGACCCAGTGCAGTCTGTATATTCTGATTATTAATCAGTCTTGTGTATCGGCTTCTGGCAGATATTATTTGACTTGTGCTGTTTTGATCATTTATGACGATCCCTAAGCAGCCCAGATCACACTGAGCATGTGCACAGTCTTGGTCTTGCAAAGATGTATAACAAAGTAACAAGATGGTGACCCCCTGTGGCCAACTTTGAAAGCATAAATCATTTGTTTGATTAGGCTTGTGTTGCAGTAAATTCATGTTTATATTTAGTATACAAAATACAGTATAATACAGCCTATACCTGTATCTCACATATCCAACTGACTGTTGTAAGCCCACCTGGCTTTTTCCCAATATCCCGCTGGCCCAGTCCAACCCTGAACCCACAATGATCACCCAACACAGTGCACCAGATAGGTAAAGGTAGCCCCACTGAAAGACTTCTTCATCATGTTGCAAGGAGAAGGACAGGCTAAAAGTAAGTAAGCTTTATCAGAAAGTATATAAATACACCAGTAACCCCTCAAAGTAATGCTGCTCTGAGTCCTCTGTCATAAGAAACATCACATTTCTTTCCTTCTATTGTGTACTCATGGGCTTCTGTATCAGACTTTTTTCAGATTAAACCTCCAGGGCTAGGGCTTGAGCATGCTCAGTTTGTTCCTCTCTCCCTCCCTGATGTAATCTGAGCCCAGAGCTATGAGTGAGCAGGGAGAGACTCATGCAGGAAGTGATGTCACACCAAGCTAATATGGCAGCTGCTATCCTAAACAAACAGAGAGCTTCTGGAGCTGTTTAATCAGGTATGGTAAAACATTCCGCAGAATAGTGTTATAACTTGCACTATTGTGGCTAATCTATTGGCAATAAACTGCTTCAGGTAGCTTTCCTTCCCCGTTAATAGGGTCATTTAACACATATCAAGGAAACGTGATAAACAGGGAGAAGACAGAAGCATCAAAATGACAATTGTAAAAACCGTACATCCTATGAAGAAAGGGACCGCAAATAATAACTAATTAGACAGTCAAACAAAATTAAACAGGAATATTTCAGGAACAGAAAATAATTACCTAAAGTTTTCTGGATATTCGGATAAAGCCATGTTAATTACATCTATGGAATGCTGATACTGCTTCTGGGCTGACAGGAGTAGAGCCAATAAATGGAGACTGTGCAGGTCGTCCTTACGCAGCTTCAGCGCTTCTTGAATGTGCTCCGTTGCCTTTGATATCTACATGATTAGATATGAAATACATGTTGTATTAAATGTTTGTTCATCTTTAAATTAGGAATGCACCGAATCCAGGATTCGGTTCGGGATTCGGCCAGGATTCGGCCTTTTTCAGCAGGATTCGGCTGAATCCTTCTGCCTGGCCGAACCTGAATTTGCATATGTTAATTAGGGGCGGGGAGGGAAATTGAGTGACTTTTTGTCACAAAACATGGAAGTAAAAATGTTTTCCCCTTCCCACCCCTAATTTGCATATGCAAATTAGGGTTTGGCTTCAGTTCGGTATTCGGCCGAATCTTTCGCAAAGGATTCGGGGGTTCGGCCGAATCCAAAATAGTGGATTCGGTGCATACCTACTTTAAATTACCTTTCAGTATGATATAGAGTATGAGACAATTTCTTAGGTACAAAATATCAAAACTTTCTTCTGCTAGAACTTTTATACTTCTTATATGTGGGTAAATCGATAAGAGGTGCTCAAATGTTAGCTCTGCTGCCAAAAAGAGCTTTCATCAAATGTCCACAAAAATAGAAACAAATGGCACACTCACTTCAATGCTTCTGCATCAATTCAAACTGTTAACATTTTTATTTCGGTGAGATCCCAGCAGTTGGGATCTCACCGAAATAAAAATGTTAACAGTTTGAATTGATGCAGAAGCATTGAAGTGAGTGTGCCATTTGTTTCTATTTTTGTGGACATATGAGACAATTTCTAATGGGTTTTCATTTTTTATTATTTGTGTTTTTTTCTTATTGCTACTTTTTTATTACTCCTCTTTCTATTCAGGCCTCTCCTATTCATATTCCAGTCTCTTATTCAAATCATTGCATGGTTGCTAGGGGAATTGACCCTAGCAACCAGATGGCTGAAACTGCAAACTGGAGAGTAGTGATGGGCGAATTTGCACCGTTTTGATTTGCCGAAAAATTTGCGAATTTCGTGCAAAATTCGCGAAATGGCGAAAAATTCGCCGTTTTCAGAGGAAAACTCGTTTGAATTCGATTTGAGTTTATGAGTCGGTAACATTCGTTTGAATTTTAGACGTTCGAATTGTTTCATAAATAATGTACCATTCAAGTTGTGAGTACATTCGACTTTATCAGAGTAAAAAACAAAAAACTCACATAAACTTTGATAAATGACCCCCTAAACCTCAAAATTTTCTGGTCAGGCTTTTTGGGGAAAAACTTGAATTTGAATTTTTCAACATTTATTATACCCCGATACTTCAAAAAGAAAATCTGCCATCTCAGACCTGTCGAAGTCCTGTATAAGTCAATGGGAAGAGACGACTATCTCAATTTGAAGTTATCATGGTCAGGGTCGGACTGGACATTGGGGGCCCACTGGGTTGCCAACCTTGGGGGCATTGGGGTCCCCATGCGCATGCGTGAGCTCCGGCACGAGGGGCGCATGTGCAAAAGCTAACGGGGCCCAGCAGATTGGATTCTGGGGGCCGATGAGGGTCGGGGCCCACCAGGTTTTTTCCCGGTGCCCCGACAGCCCAGTCCGACCCTGAGGGCAAAAAAATCAAGCTTTTCGAGAGAAAAGGATGAAAAAATAGTGGAATTCGGATTTTCACTTAATTTTTTTTACCAATCCGATGAAATCAAGTTAATTTGTTAATAAAAAAGGCAAAATCAGGCATGGGAGTTTGGTCAAGCTTTTTTTTTTTTATTGGAACAATGAGATAAATTCTTATTTTAGTAAATAACCCCCTAAAAGTTAACGCACAGCTGCTTTCATGCCACGTTTCACTGAACTAAACACACAGCTGCCATTTTGCCAGCTGTTTGCTACTGACATACTACAAATATTTCGGTTGACCCCTGAAAGATCATATTCATTGACAGGTCAGAAAGAAAATGCAGCCCGGGGCCCCACCTCTGCTCTGCATGATCAAGCAAATAGCCAGAAACTGACAGTTTAGATTGATGTTAAGTGAATGTGTTTCTGCGCAGATGTTGGTGGGACAGTCCCTCAGGAATGCAGCTCCTGTAATGGCCATTATGTACAATTACTCAATGTAACTAAGTGATATTCTGTATCTGCCTATAATAAAATAAAACTCATCAGAATCCGAAAATTCAATATAGGACAACCAGGGCTGAGTCCAACTGGTGGATCGCATCTTCCCTTCAAGAGATGTTTAGGGCCCACAATCTCCATTGGCCTTTCTGGTCTGGTCCACTGTTTCATGGTATATCTTGGCGAGCGCTCATCTAGGCTATTTATACAGTATATATACCATATAGGCTTTCAGATATTTTGGGCACAAGCTCCCCTTTGTGCTCTAACAAGCAATATCTTAACCCAACAAAAAATGTTAGAAAACCTAGAAATAAGTGTATAAATGACAATATTCCACATAATCTGTAGCCCCATATATATATATATATATATATATATATATATATATATATATATATATATATATATACACACACACACATATATATATATATATATACAAATAATTCCAGTGGATTAGAGTTTTAATAAAAGGTTTTGTTTGAGTGATCTTGAGTAACTTTTGTAGACTAAATATATAATTCTACATTTAACTATGTAACTATATAAGCAGCTTGGTGGTTCACCTTTAAGTTAACTATTAGTAACAGAATGCCCAATTCTAAGCAACTTTTCAATTGTTCTTCATTTTTTCTTTTTTATAGTTTTTGACTTATTTGCCTTCTTCTTCTGACTTTCCAGCTTTCAAATGGGGGTCACTGACCCCATCTAAAAACAAACACTCTGTAAGGCTACAAATGTATTGTTATTGCTGCTTTTTATTCCTCATCTTTCTATTCAGGCCCCTCCTATTTATATTCCAGTCTCTTATTCAAATCAGTGCATGGTTTCTAGGGGAATTTGGACCCTAGCAACCAGATTGCTGAAATTGCAAACTGGAGAGTTAAATAAAAACCACGAATGATAAAAATTGAAAACCTCCTGCCGGCTTAAATGTAAATCGGAGGCGGGATGGCACTCCGATCGCTTCGTTTTCTGAAGTTGCCCGAAGTTTCCTCGTAAGGCAACTTCGGGCACCTTTGGAAAACGAAGCGCACCAATTGACATTCCGCCGGCGATTTACATTCTAGCCAGCGGGAGGCATTTCAGGGAGATTAGTTGCCCCGAAGAAGAGGTGATTTGCCGCTGGACGACTAATCTCCCCGAATCTGAGCGTGTGTTTCTGCCCTTAAGGGGTCGTGTAACAGGAGACACCAACAAGTTTGCAACCCTGGAGGTGATAAAAAAAAACTTCAGGAGTTAAATTCCCAGCCAGTGCTGAGACGAGCAGTAATTTGGTATCAGATGGACAGTCAGTTGTGCTGGGGCAGGAGACTGCTATGTGCTTATCAGACTCGTCTGCAGTTGGATGTGTTATATATATATATATATATACTGTATATATGTTACAGTAGCAGCATGTCGGATGCCGTGTAAACTGCTGTGAAGGGCAAAGAAATGAAGCCGTGTGTCACCGGAGAACTGACACTCCATTAAAGGGGGGCTGCCGAGCGGAACCCACAGATTGATGGTCCATGTGTCACTGCTAATTCTGTTAATAATGTTAATAATGTTAATAATGCTGCGGCTCAGGCTGCCAAGGACAAGAAATGTCTGTGAAATTAAATCTGATGATGAACTGGAACCACGTCGCTTCCCTTTAATGAACAAACATGAAGCCTTTGCAGCAACTAATGACATTAACGAGCCTTCTTAATTATTTACTGTATATTTCAATAATCACTTCTGTTGTACCACTAAATGTATGTGTAGCTCTTAATTATCTGTCTGTCTGTCTATATCTATCTATCCATATCTATCATCTATTGATCTGTCATCTATCTATTGATCTATCACCAATCTATCTATATTTATATCTATCTATCTATCTATCTATCTGTCTGTCTGTCTGTCTGTCTGTCTGTCTGTCTGTCTGTCTGTCTATCTATCTATCTATCTACTGTATCTATCTATTTTTATTTATAATCATCTATCTATTTATCTACCTATCATCAATCTATTTATGTTTATATATATATATCATCTATCTATCTATCTATCTATCTATCTATCTATCTATCTATCTATCTATCTATCTATCTCTCTATATCTATGTATTAGTGCAACACACCCTTGACCTATGCACCTGTTCTCCTCCCCATTTTGCTTTAGTCTGTCTTCTCTTTCTAACAGATTGTAAGCTCCTTGGGACATGGACCTTATCGTAACTGTGTACTGCTATTCCTAGCACTCCAGTGTATCTGTATTAGGTATTCTCGCCCAATTCAGAACTATACCTCTTTGTTTTCACTTCTTGTAAAGCTCTATGTATATTTGTTGTGCTATATAAATAATATTTGTTGCTATATGAATAATACAAATAAATACAATACAATCTACCTATCAAGTTTTTTACCATACTGCCCGGCCATCTGGACATTTCAGGTCAGGAGAGACGTTCCTTGGGAAAACTCACATTATTAAATGTATGGCTCTATGAGGAATCCCTTCATATTCTTCAATGGCAGATTGATAATCTTGGATTGTGTCCCAATCTACAGTTCCATTCATAAAATATTCAATAAGATGTTACTTTTTACACCAATGAGCTGTTTTCTTGACTATTGATGTTTTCATGTTTATACTTCTGTGTGTTGCATTAGTTGAATAATATTCAGTGTAGCAAATTGTATATATATATTAAAAAGGAGAACCTCTGGTTATGTTGGGGCCATAAAATTAATTTGCTGTGGGGCCCAGTATCATCTAGTTACATTACACTTGTGAAAAGTTTTGACAAGTCATCCTGTCATCCTCACTGAATGGCAGATAATCTGACATTTCTCCAAAATTTCATCTGGCAAACGTCATGTCTGCAAGTGCTCGGCCAATGAGACTGCAGCTTTCCTTTACTTCCAATCATTTGGGCTGTTTGCGCCAATGAAGGGAACTAAAGAGGGTGTCTATACATGTGTCCATACATGTGTCCATACATGTGGCTATACTTGTGTCCATACTTGTGTCCATACTTGTGTCCATGAGGCCTGTGGGACCATGTTCAGATAGCACAGAATATCAGCAATTGTATGGCCATCCCAAAACTCATTAAAACTGGCTGTTGGGTCAAAATTTTATACCCTTTCCCCCTGGTGCCATCATAATCATCACTCATATCCCAAGCCCCTTTGGCGATACCACCAGGAATATGCCACTCCCTTGGGTGATATCTAAACCTATACTCTGCCTATCTTACATGTCAACTGAGGTGGAGGGCAGGGGTGGGTATTTATGGCCATTGGCTACTTTGGGCCCGATACAGCTAGTGAGCTAAATTCCAAATCAGTGCCTCAGTAATCCCTTGTGCCCCTTGGTGCCCCTGCCTTGTACCTCCTGGAAGACATGAAAGGTAGGGAAGTCCCAGGAAATACAAATGTCGCTCCGATGTGCCACTTCTGTACTTATGTTCAATAGAGTAGAAGACGAACGGGAGCCTTAGAAAGCCACGGGTGAAATTCAAGTGCAAACCAAGTTTGCATTAAAAACATAAACAGGTATCCATCTTGAGACCCATTAGCTAAACTATCACCTGACGCGTTTCATGCCTCATTCTAGCACTTCATTCTCATCTGATGAAGTGCCGGAATGAGGCATGAAACACGTCAGGTGACTAGACATGTGATAGTTTAGCTAAAGGTCTCAAGATGGATACCTGTTCATGTTTTTAATGCAAACTTGGTTTGCATTTGAATTTCACCTGTGGCTTTCTAAGGCTCCCGTTCGTCTTCTACTCTATTGAACGCAACCAATTTGGGCTGGAGCAGAGTCCAGTCAGCGGGAGGCCACTGCACGGGTAAAGCTACAAAACCGCTTGACATGTCCTCTAAAGCTAACTTCTGTGGTTACGGCACTGATTTACAGTTCGTTAAAGGAGAAGGAAAGCTACCGAAGCAGTTATTGCCAATAGATTAGCCACAATACTGCAAGCTATAACACTATATTTATTCTGCAGAATGATTTACCATACCTGAGTAAAGAGCTCTACAGTTCTCTCTGTTTGTTTAGGATAGCAGCTGCCATATTAGCTTGGTGTGACATCACTTCCTGCCTGAGTCTCTCCCTGCTCACTCATAGCTCTGGGCTCAGATTACAGCAGGGAGGGGAGGAGGGAGGGAGGAGCAAACTCAAGCCCTAGCCCTGGAGGTTTAAGCTGAAAACATGAAGTCTGATACAGAAGCCCATGAGTACACAATAGAAGGAAAGAAATGTGCTGTTTCTTTTGACAGAGGACTCAGAGCAGCATTACTTTGAGGGGTTACTGGTGTATTTATATAGACCTTTCTGATAAAGCTTACTTACTTTTAGCCTGTCCTTCTCCTTTAATACATAAATGGGTGCAGCAACTTGCCCCTCTTCCGTTTAAATTAACATATAAATTAAATTTCACATGAGCTCAATAGAAAAAGAAAGCTGCGATAACTGGTCCTCTACATGGACAGTAATCTGTATTAAAGCAATGTGCAGATCTGTCCTCTTCACAAAAAAAACCTTATAATGCTCCGAATAAATCTGTGCTTAGGCAGCTGTGAAACTCAACTGTAAATACAATCTGCTGCAAGTGAAATATCCAAGGATTAACTCGCAGTTCTGCTGGCCAGAAATCCTACATGCTTCTGTAATTAACTGGCAAAGTCATCGTTATAAAAAAAGATCCAAAGCACAGAACAGAGCTCGAGCACAGAAACAGAAATGTATCTTTAAAACACAACAGCCCTAAATATTATGTAAATGATATCCTTATAAACAGTGCGTAGTGATGTCATCAGTTATAATCTGTGCTCAGTGATGTCATTTGGATCACATGACTCACTGAAACTTGTGTATTATAATAATGTTCCCCTTTTGTAGAATATAAGGATATTAGGATTCACCTTGAAGTTCACTTATCTTTATATTGTCAAGGAACTCCTTGGTGACTTATTATATACCTATATTTTACAATAGGAGGTACATTATTCACTACATATTTTATGTAGGTAAAAGTGTTGGAGTTAACGTAGAGGTGCCACCGGCAAAAAAAAGCTGATAAAATGACAGAAGTCAGGGTATACACTAAAAAGATAAAACAAATTCTCATCAGTCTGGTTGCTAGGGTCCAAATTACCCTAGCAACCAGGCATTGATTTGAATACGAGACTGGAATATGAATAGGAGAGGCCTGAATGATGTTTAATAAAAAGTAACAATAAAAATAAATGTGTACCCTTTCAGGTCATTTGTTTTTTTAGACGGGGTCAGTGACCGCCATTTAAAAGTTGGAAGGAGTCAAGAAGACAAAATTAAAAAACTATAAAAAAATAAATAAAGACCAATTGAAAAGTTGCTCTATAACGTGGCGGCTAAACCCAGTCGATCTCTCCCAATTAGGATGGTCAGACTGAGCAAAGGTCAATTAATTTGGTGACCTGACCAAGCAAGCTTTCTATACATGAGAAGGTCAACCCTAAATTACTAATAACCTATTAAAGGGATAGGTCACCTTAAAACTCAAAGACAATGAAAACATGTATTATTTGTATTATACGTGTATTGTATTATTTTGTGGGATAAAATAGAAAATTTATAAATTCCAAATTGTATTGTAATTAATAGGGATGCACCGAATCCAGGATTCGGTTCCCGGATTTGGCTTTTTTCAGCAGGAATAGCGTCCCTATCTGGACTCCTTCAGGCTGCTTCTTCAGGAGCAATGGCACCCTCCTGAGTGTTCAAACCACAAGAACCAACTGGAGATTGACCTAGAGCAGCTCCTTACCATCAGCAAACACTTCTGTTAGAATTTTTACAGTAAGTTCTACTGCTTTTGGGCATAGGCTTCTTCAGCCATTACTGGGGAGCCAGTAAGTGTAGCACAAGGGATTCACCCTCTTGAGCTCATTGCCATGTTTCAGTGCAGGAAAGGACACCAATTGAAAGTATGACTTGGCCTTGTTCTTTAATTTTCCCCCCAACACAAGTCTATTGATTTAACATAAAGCTGAGAAGGGGACACCTGGATTTGAACCAGGGACCTCTTGATCTGCAGTCAAATGATCTACCCCTGAGCTATACCCCCTACATTGAGGAGCAGATGTTAATCAACACAGGTGTGGTGTAAACTAATACCAACTAAATAGGGATCCAAAATAACTCACACGGACTTTACGATGAGAGAGGAGCAGAGACTTTGCAATGCGACAAAAATCATGTGTCGCATGTTCTAAAGAAAACGGAAGTGAAGGAGAAAATGCAGGTAAGAACTACATTTATCTGACTGTCGGATAAATGACCCTTACAGTCTCCTTTCTAATGTTAGTTTACACCTCACCTGTGTTGATTGATACCATCTCCTGTACCAAGTGGGGTATAGCATTTGACTGCAGATCAAGAGGTCCCTGGTTCAAATCCGGGTGCCCCCTTCTCAGTTTTATGTTAAATCAATAGAATCATGTTGGGGGAATAAAAGAGAAATTGGTTCCTACCCTACCAAGCTGAGTGCCGCTGGCTTCCCTGCACAGCCTGGGAATGGAGCAGCAGGAAGTGGAAGAGATGGGCGGGACTAGTAGGGTTTCTGGAGAGGTTTTCAATAAATCAACCTGAAACACTACTTTTTTAAGAATGTTCCTTCTATATTAAAACAAGAATAATGCATCGGCATGTTCTTCTTGTTTATACAAAACGGACTTCTTTAATATTTTGCTTTTACAAATGCCGCAAGGGACTGTTGGTTACAAAAAGAAGGGGTTCCAAAAAAAACCCCACTCAACACTATCCACACCAAAACCATGTGGAAAAGAGAGGGTGAATACATGAGGAGTATAGCTCGGTGGTAGAGCATTTGACTGCAAATCAAGAGGTCTGTGGTTCAAATCTGGTATAAAGTAAATGCTGTGAATTGGTTGGTTGTTCATGTCATCGGGTGATTTACTGTTCAGTTGTCAGATAGTGATGGGAATAAATAAACTCCAGTGAGTTTAAATAAATGTGTTGCCCATAGACTTCAATGCATTTTGGTGGATTTTCACTGTTTTGCGAATTTTAGTGTCAGAATCCTGAAAATGCTAATGTGTTCAAAACTAACTGTTGCAGTAAATCAAAACTATACTCTGATTGTGATAAAAGGGACACATTGATTTAGATAGAAAATCTACATATGGAAGAGCACCTTGTTGTCTCAGCATAAGGTACAGGACCGTGTCCAACAACTCGTCATCACTATCTGACACCTGAACAGTACATCCCCCAGTGATGTGAACAGCCAACCCTTACACAGGATTTATTTTATAATAGAAGGAAGTGAACACCTAAATTAGAGACTTCTTGTCCTGTAGTCAAATGCTCTACCACTGAGCTATACCCCCTCACGTATTTATACTCCCTTGTCCACACAGTTGTGGTGTGGGTAGGGTTGGGTGGGGTTTTTTTTGGACCTCCTCTTTTTATAACCAACGGTCCCTCGTGGCATTTGCAAAATGTGTAATATTGAACATCAAGAATGTGCCGATGCATTATCCTTGTTTTAATATAGAAGGAATGTTCTTTAAAGAGTAGTATTTAAGGTTGATTTATTGAAAACTTCTCCAGAAACCCTACTAGTCCCGCCCATGTCTTCCACTTCCTTCTGCTCCATTCCCAGGCTGTGCAGGGGAACCTGGTGGCACTCAGCACACTGTGTGGTAGGGTAGGAACCAATATCTCTTTTATTCCCCCAATATGAGTCTATTGATTTAACATAAAACTGAGAAGGGGGCACCTGGATTTGAACCAGGGACCTCTTGATCTGCAGTCAAATGCTCTACCCCTGAGCTATACCCCCTACGTTGAAACACAGATGTTTATCAGCACAGGTGAGGTATAAACTCAGATTAGAATGTTTACCCATTCTTAGAATATTTACTCCAAACTCTGTGTAAGTTTTTTTAGTAGAGTTATTTCTCCCTATTTAGTTGGTATTGGCAGCAGTGGGATGCAGGGGCTACAAGTACTGAGTCCTCAGGCCATTGTCTATCAAACAAGCTGACCAATCACGCGCTCCTTATCTCCTCCCTCAGCTCCTCCCCCTTTTAACTTGCTTCTGGCAGGATCCCTTAGAACACGCCCACCCCTCATCTGAACCACAGACAGGCACCCTAGGTGATTTAAAGTGGAGCTCCAATAAAGGGGCCATTTTTAAAGATAAGGATCATTTTTAGCCCATCATAAAGCCAGCACATATATGATTCATTGCTGACTAAAAGGTTAAGGAGGTTTTCACTTCTCCTTGAAGAAGGAATTCCCATCGTCAGCTAACAGTGCAGATTCCAGAATCCGTTATTTTTCTTTGAATATAAGGCGAGGTTCTCTTGAACCCTTCCACAACTAATTTGCATATGCAAATTCAGATTTGGTTCTGGATTCGCCCAAATCTTTCGTGAAGGATTCTGGATTTGGCTGAATCCCAAAATAGTCGATTTGGTGCATCCCTAGTTATTGATATTATTATTAAAGGGGATGTTCCCATTTAAAATAACCTTTAGTATGTAGGGCTGTGCCAACGAGATGAGTTGAAAAACAGGTTACCAGGGGCTTCTAAAGAAACTGTTCCTGGTAACTATAACAGACAAAAAAATTTTGTTTCTAAAACTAGGGATGCACCGAATCCAGGTTCGGGATTCGGCCAGGATTCTGCCGTTTTCAACAGGATTCGGATTCGGCCGAATCCTTCTGCCAGGCTTCTACCGAACTGAATCCGAATTTGCATATACAAATTAGGGGCAGGGAGAGAAATTGCATGACTTTTTGTCAGAAAACCAGGAAGTAAAAAATGTTTCCCCCTTCCCATTCCTAATTTGCATATGCAAATTAGGGTTCGGATTTGGTTCGGTATTCGGCCGAATCTTTCGCAAAGGATTCGGGGGTTCGGCCGAATCCAAATAATGGATTCGGTGCATCCCTATCTAAAACAGAAGTTCGGCTCTTCTAGTGCAATTGTAATAAGTAATTAAAAGATGAATTAGCACTTTAATATTATTTTCTGGTAAGTGAGACCCTTTCAATCAGATAATAGTTTATTCCTTCCCCTGCCGCTGCTTTGCACAGTATCCTGCTTCTCTTATAGTATAAAATATTCCAAAATAAAGCTTCACAACAAATTACTGGAAGATATACTGCCCACAAGTGATTATTTCAGATCCAACCAGCGGCTCTAGGGTTAAGAAACATCCTTCTCTTCCTCCCTTTTGGCTTCCGCTACATGTCAGACCTGCAACTGGATCCCAGGACTTTGGCTTCCAGCATGGTGAATACAATTTCCTCTTATGTGAGATTAGAATTCAATATAATTATACATAACAAAGAATGAAACAATACTTCTGACTAACAGGAAAGGTTAAAGGGGTTGTTCCCCTTTAAATTAACTGTTAGTATGATGTAGAGAGGGATATTTTGACACAATTTGCAATTGGTTTTCATTTTTTATTATTTGTGGGTTTTCAGTTATTTAGCTTTTTATTCAGCAGCTCTTCAGTTTGCAATTTCAGCCATCTGGTTGTTAGGGCCCAAATTCCCCTAGCAACCATGCATTGATTTGAATAAGAGACTGGAATATGAATAGGAGAGGCCTGAATAGAAAGAGGAGTAATAAAAAGTAGTAATAACAATACATTTGTAGGGATGCACCGAATCCAGGATTCGGTTTGGGACTCTGCCTTTTTCAGCAGGATTCTTGTGCCTGGCAGAACCTAATCCGAACCCTAATTTGCATATGCAAATTAGGGGTGTGAAGGGAAATCACGTGACTTTTTGTCACAAAACAAGGAAGTAAAAAATTAATTTTCCACTTTTTCCTTTCGGTACGGTATTCGGCCGAATCTTTTAAGAAGGATTCGGGGATTTGCCCGAATCCCAAATAGCGGATTCGGTGCATCCCTATACATTTGTAACAGAGCGTTTGTTTTTAGATGGGGTCAGTGACCCCCCATTTAAAAACTGGAAAGTGTCAGAAGAAAAAGGCAAATAATCCAAGACCTGTACAAAAAGAAAAAATGAAGACCAATTGAAAAGTTGCTTAGAATTAGCTAGTCTATAAAATACTAAGCTCAAGTGAAGAAATAGAGGAAAAAAACTTTGAATTTCGAATGTTTTTTTTGGCTACTTCGACCATCGACTTCGAATCGAACTAAAAATCGTTCGACTATTCGACCATTCGATAGTCGAAGTACTGTCTCTTTAAGAAAAAAACTTCGACCCCCTAGTTCGCCACCTAAAAGCTACCGAAGTCAATGTTATTCTATGGGGAAGGTCCCCATAGGCTTTGCTATCTTTTTTTCGTCGAAGAAAAATCGTTCGATCGATGGATTAAAATCCTTTGAATCAAACAATTTTTCGTTCGATCGTACGAATAGCGCTAAATCCTTCGACTTGATATTCGAAGTCGAAGGATTTAACTTTGACAGTCGTATATTGAGGGTTAATTAACCCTCGATATTCGACCCTATGTAAATCTGCCCCTAAAAGTTAACTGAAAGGTGAACCACTCCATTAAAGTTAACACAGGTGTTTTCTTTACTCATTCCAAGACTCACACTCACCTGTCTGACAAGGCCCAGCTGCAGCGACAGATAGAGAATAATCTGAGGGTCGTGTGGATCCAACTCGTAAGCTCTGTTGGAAACGGAGACAAACGAGTAGAAACAATGAAATTCTGATTCATTCCAGTCTGCCATTTATTCACTATGTGACATTCCTGCTCACAATGAGGAATCTGTGCAGCTCCTGTACCTCAACCCTAAGAAAACATTATATAGTGAATAAAGTACCCCCTCTTGTAAATTATAAGGATATTATAAATAAACCAGGAGTGTTTTTATACAGGTCACGGGACTCCTGGGTGACTTAGTATATCCCTATATATATATAGGGGGTACTTTATTTATTATAATACACAAGTGCCAGTGAGTCATGTGACAGAAATGACATCACTAAGCTCCGATTAAAACTTATGACATCATTAATCACCATTTATAAGGATATAATTTACAGGATATTCATGGCTCTTGTGTATAATACTGTATGTCTATATACATACCCTTATTTTATTTCTGGATGTAACAGCTTCAAAATAATCAAAATAATAAAAGTCCCTATTCAATCGGTGTTGGATCAGCTAAACTTAAAGAGGTTGTTTTTAACTGTCAGTATGACGTAGAGAGGGATATTCTGAGACAATTTGCAATTGGTTTTCGTTTTTTAATATTTGTGGTTTTTGACTTATTTAGCTTTTTATTCAGCAGCTCTCCAGTTTGTAATTTCAGCAATTTGGTTGCTGGGGTCCAAATTCCCCTAGCAACCATGCATTGATGTGAATAAGAGACTGGAATATAAACAGGAGAGGCCTGAATAGAAAGATGAGGAATAAAAAGTAACAATAACAATACATTTGTAGCCTTACAGAGACTTTGTTTTTTAGATGGGGTCAGTGACCCCTCATTTGAAAGATGGAAAGTCAGAAGTCGAGCATTTTGGTCAACAGCAAAGGTAATGCGACAAGTGGGTCACCACGTAAATAGAGTGAATTCATTAGGTGAATTTACTAACATGTAGGGGCAGATTTACTAAGGGTCAAATTTCGAAGTTAAAAAAACGTCGAAATTCGACCCTCGAACTGAAATCCTTCGACTTCGAATATCGAAGACGAAGGATTTTTCACCAAATTTAGCGTTCGAGCGATCGAAGGAAAATCGTTCGAACGATTTTAGCGTACGATCGAACGATTCTACTTCGATGTACAAAGACTTACAAAATGGTTGCAGAAGGTCCCCATAGGCTAACATAGCACTTCGGCAGGTTTGATTTGGCGAAGTATTGAAGTCGAAGTTTTTTTAAAGAGACAGTTCTTCGATTATCGAATGGTCGAATATTCAAACTATTTTACTTTCAATCGAAGTTGAAGTAAATTCAAAGTTGTAGTATCCCATTTGATGGTCGAAGTATCCAAAAAATTACTTCAAATTTCAAATTTTTTTAACTTTGAAAATTCACTCAAACCTTAGTAAATCTGCCCCGTAGAATCCTATTCACTAACATTCGAATTTCTTTCTTTTTTTCCGAATCTCTAATAAATTCTTGGTTTTTCTATATTTCCTTAGAGAATTTGAGATTTATTAAGTCTAAAAACCACAAAAAAACTCAACTTTTTAGAGTTTTTTCGAGATATTTGTATTTTTTAACATATTGTTCAGCTTTTTTTTTTCATACTGTCATGGGAAAAAATTTTTTTTTTCAAAATGAATCAGTTAATAGTGCTGCTCCAGCAGAATTCTGCACTGAAATCCATTTCTCAAAAGAGCAAACAGATTTTTTTATATTCAATTTTGAAATCTGACATGGGGCTAGACATTTTGTCAATTTCCCAGCTGCCCCTGGTCATGTGACTTGTGCCTGCACTTTAGGAGAGAAATGCTTTCTGGCAGGCTGCTGTTTTTCCTTCTCAATGTAACTGAATGTGTCTCAGTGGGACATGGATTTTACTATTGAGTGTTGTTCTTAGATCTACCAGGCAGCTGTTATCTTGTGTTAGGGAGCTGCTATCTGGTTACCTTCCCATTGTTCTGTTGTTAGGCTGCTGGGGGGTGATATCAGTCCAACTTGCAGTACAGCAGTAAAGAGTGATTGAAGTTTATCAGAGCACAAGTCACATGACTGGGGGCAGCTGGGAAATTGACAAAATGTCTAGCCCCATGTCAGATTTCAAAATTGAATATAAAAAAATCTGTTTGCTCTTTTGAGAAATGGATTTCAGTGCAGAATTCTGCTGGAGCAGCACTATTAACTTAATTTTAAAAAAAATGTTTTTTCCCATGACAGTATCCCTTTAATGTCATGGCATTTTTGGTTATAGAGAAAGTGAGTTCAAAAACCTCAAAAACCACTAAAATGAGACTGTTTATAAATAGGCCTCATGATGTCAATATTTATGTTTAAATGGTAGGAATGGTATGAATGTGCCCCCTACTGAAATCCAGCTTACCTTTCTAAAGTCTGAAGAGCTTTCTTACTTAAATCATCTTGAGTGCATTTCTGTGTGGCTGTAAAAAATAAAAAATAAAAGTTAAAAAATAAGATTTTTTTAAAAAAAATCAGCTTCATGACAAAAGTAAATTAAGTAAGCGTATAAAAAAATTAAAGGGGTAATTTGCCTTTAAATTAACTTTTACTATGAGGTAGATGTTGATATTCTAAAATATATTGCAATTGGTCTTAATTTTTTTCATTGTTTTTCAGTTATTGAACTTGAGTTATTCTTCAGGCTGGTATTTCAGCAGCTATCAATATATACAGGTATGGGAACTGTTATCGAAAACTCAAATTTTCGTGGAAAACACAACTGGAACCTTAATAAATTTACCCTTAAAATTGATGTAGTTCTAATATTTAGTGATGGGCGAATTTTTCCCGTTTCTCGCAATTTTAGCCAAACGGTGAAAAATTCACGAAGTTGGAAAGTTTCAAGAAAAAATAGTGAAATTCTGACATTTTTGCGGAAAACTCGTGAAAATCTATCATTTTCACAGAAAAATTTTGAAAATTTGACATTTTCACAAAAAAATTTGAAAATTGGAAATTGACACCCGTGTCCAATCTGACGCTGGCGTTAAAGTCAATGGGCGTCCGAATAGTGTTGACGCCGACGCAATTTCACTGGGGAATTGTCGCGGAAGACTTACGAATTTATTCACCGGCGGGCGAAACGCGGAAATTCACTGCAAATCACTACTAATATTATATAAACTGTCATGGAATGGGAAGTCAAAGGAGGAGGGAGGGAGGATTCGATATTCTTTTTTGAAATAAAAAAGTCAGTTTGAATCATGCGGTGACAATGTTCCACTGTAACATTTCTGTAAGTCTCCTGATTTTTGGAATAGTCCAATTGAAGGTCCGCTTAAACCACATCGCAACACTTTGCCAGGACAACGCTAATTCACTAAAATCCGAAGTTGCGTCCAGGGCGCCGAACGCTGGCGAAGTAGTGCTAGCGTTGGCTAATTTGCATATGGCGGGATATTTAAAGTTGAATGGACGTATACGTTGCAGCCAATACATTACATTACACAAGTCCAGGGAACCTTAATAAAATAAAATAAAGTTGTTATATTGCCCTACACATGAGCCCACTGTATAGTTTATGTGCCGAATGTTAGGAAATGTAGGGGGGAAGCCGGGTACCCCAGAAAAAAATTACGATCTTTTGCAGCCTATCACCCTGAAAAATGAAAAGCGTTTTTTGAGACTTATATAAACTGCCATGGAATGGGAAGACAAACTGACCTGGGGCATTTGATATTCTTTTTGGAAATATAGAAGTCAGATTAAACATTAAATAAAGCCAATAGGCTGGTGTTGCCTCCAATAAGGATTAATTATATCTTAGTTGGGATCAAGTACAAGCGACTGTTTTATTATTACACAGAAAAAGGAAATCATTGCCTTCCCGTAATCCAGAGCTTTCTGGATAACAGATCCCAAACCATGATTTCACTGCTAACTATTCCTTGTTTTTATTTATCTCTATAGAACACATAGGGGCAAATTTACCTAGGGTCGAATATCGAGGGTTAATTAACCCTCGATATTCGACTGCCGAATTGAAATATCGAAGCCGAAGGATTTAGCGCAATTCCTTCGATCGAACGAACGATCGAAGGAATAATCGTTCGAACGATTCAAAGGATTTTAATCCATCGATCGAAGGACTATCCTTCGATCAGAAAAACCTTGGAAAGCCTATGGGGACCTTCCCCATAGGTTAACATTGGCCTCGGTAGGTTTTAGGTGGCGAACTACGGGGTTGAAGTTTTTTTTAAAGAGACAGTACTTCGACTATCGAATAGTCAAACGATTTTTAGTAGCCAAATTGATGGTCGAAGTAGCCAAAAAAAACAATCGAAATTCGAAGTTTTTTCCCTCTATTTTCCTCTAATCCTTCACTCGAGCTAAGTGAATGGGCCCCATAGAAGCTATTTATTCCTCCGTCTGTTTCATCACCAACAACCGCAACCTTGACTTTCCTGCAACTGGCAGTTACTTAACAGACTGAAAGTGCCCCTTGGCGACGCCCCTTCAGAGAATTCATTAAAGTGCCAGTTTCGGAGCAAGAGGAATATTTTCGTGCCTTTACATTGGCTGTTTCTGGGATCCCGTAATCATCTTTCATTGTATTAAGCGCTGGCAATAAACGACACATTTTTCATTTTCCAGGTGCCGGCGCTTCACCCATTATACACGGGCGTCATGCAAAGAAAGTGCTAAATGGAAAACGTTAACGGGTTTTGACAGGTTTCTATTATGAGCCGGGGATCCGCTTTTAGACAGAATGAGCAATTAGAGCAACACAACTATTTCTATGCTGTCGAGAGTCTTGACTCACATGCGGATTTCAATGGAAATGTGTCGTTTATTTTTCCCTAAACATTTTCTTTAATTAGCCAGCGAGTTCTGCTTTATGGAACGTTAAGAAAATATTTTTCTTGCTTTAAAAGGCGGCTCACGGCCTCTCCCCAGTACAGCTACGGGATCCGTTATTTGGAAACTCATTATCAAGAAAGCTCCGAATTACGGAAAGGCTGCCTCCCCTAGGGGGAAATTTACTAAAGGGTGAAGTGGCTAATGCTGGAGAAAATTCGCCAGCGTGATGTCATTTCGGCACTTTGCCAATTTACTAACAGTAGCTGGCGTAATTTCACCAAGGAGATTGACTGGCGCAACTTCGAATTCTAACGCCGGCGAATTTACGGTCTGGCGAAAGAACGTTACTACGCAAATTCAAAAGTTTTTGATTTTACTGACCCTTATCTCTATCGCAATAGAGTAGATAGGAGTTCCTCAAATGAAAGTTTAAAATTTTTCTAAGTTCCAAAAAACGCTGGCGTTTTTTCCTATTTAAAGATAGACTGAAAAAGGGTATTTTCGGGTATCCTCCTTCCCCCCTACATTTCCTAACATAAGGCACCTAAACTATACTGTGGGCACATGTGTAGGGCATTATAAAAACTTAATATAATTTTATTTAGGTTCCCTGTATTTGCTGCAGCATATACGCCCATTTTACTTTAACTGCACGCCGTATGCTAATTAGCCAACGCTAGCGTAACTTCGGACTGCTGAGCGTAATTTCGCTGGCGTAATATCGCCAGCGTTCAGTACCCTGTGGGCAACTTCGGGTTTGCTGTTTTAGCCTATGGAAGACATCCTAGGATCAATTTGGAGTCGTTTGCAGCCTTTCTGACCGTCAAGTTTTTTTGCGCAGAAAAAACTCGAATCAAGTTTGAAAAGCTCAAATCAAATTTGAGTTTGCAGGCCGATCCCATTCACCCGACTTTAAAAAATTAGATTTTTTTTGTTTTCAACATAAACTTCGATTGGTCGAATTTCGAGTTCATGGGAGTTTTAAATAACTCCCATGAACTCGAAATTTGACCCTTGATAAATCTGCCCCTAAATCTGAGTAGCTGAGGACTCTCAAAGCCAGGCAAGTTTGGGATGCATAAAACCAGGTGCACTGCCAAACAGAGTCTCCTATAGGCTGCCAGTCCTCATAGGGGCTACCAAATAGCCAATCACAGCCCTTATTTGGCATCTCCAGTTACTTTTTCATGCTTGAGATAAACAGTCAGGGTTTCGTTCGTTATACAGGTATGGGATCCATTATTGGGAAACCTGTTATCCAGAAAGTCGTCTCCCATAGTCTCCATTTTATCCAAATAAAGCAAATTTACAAAAATGATTTCCTTTTTCTGTGTAATAATAAAACAGTCGCTTGTACTTGATCCCAACTAAGATATAATTAATCCTTATTGGAGGCAAAACCAGCCTATTGGGGTCAGGGGTGTAACTAAAGAAGAAGCAGCTGCAGGGGGGAGGCAGGAGGTATAGGGGCCCCACGAGGTCCAAATAATGAGCTATTTTAACATCTATTGGTAAAACAAAACAACCTTTTGGAAATGTTGGGGGGGGGCTTAAACTGATTTGCTGTGTGGCCCAGTAACCTCTAGTAACACCACTGACTGGAATTAATTAATGGTTAAATTATTTCTTAGAGGTATGGAGATCCATATTAGGGAAAGCTCCCTTATCCAGAAAACCCCAGGCCCCGTGCATTCTGAATAACAGCCCCCATACCTTTACTGAAAAGATTTGCAATGGCCGCCTGTACAGCTGCTTCATTAATGGGAAACCAGGCCCAGCTGTCACACTCTTTCCCTTCTTTACAGCCTCTTATCTCTATTATACTATTAAATTATAAATTGCATTTATATTCATGGGTGACATCTCCTCTCAGCACAGACAAGTTAATTGCACTTAGTACTTTTGCAGTTTTTTTTATAGCCTATTAATACATCCCAGCTCCTCCCACTTCCTCCTCTTAGTATAAAAAAACACATTTACTCTGCACTATAATGTCTATCCGCTGCCACCAATCAGATGACGGCACATCACAACAAGAGAATACACCTCCAATCAGATGTCGGCAACGGTAAAAGAACATCGTTTTAATTATTAGAAGATTTCCCGGCGGCTTTCAGCGCGAAAGGAGGAAATTAACACCTACGTCAGCAGGAGTCAAATAAAAGGTTTCATATGAAAAAATGTGTTTTGTTTGTGTTCCTTATCGACCATCTATTGGAATCTTTAGCTTTTATCATTCCGTGCTCCTGTGTCTCAGAACAAATAGGAAGAACATTATACAGGGGCAGTGGTGTAACTAGATGTTACTGGGCCTCACAGCAAATTAATTTTAGGGCCCCCAACATATCTAGAGATTGTCCTGTTTTACCAATAAATGTTAAATTGCTCATTATTTGGGCCTCATATCCCTCCTGGGGCACCTGCAGCCGCTGGGTCTGCTTCCACTATAGTTATGGCCCTGTACAAGGGGTTGAACTGGGAAGGACTGGGAATAGACACTATGGGGCAAATTCATTAAGTGACAAAAAATGCGTTTCGCCAGGGCGCCGTTAATTCACTAAAATCCAAAGTTGCGCTCAGGGAGGCAAAAGGTAGTGAAGTTGCACTAGCATTAATTCGTCAACCAAAGCGAAGTTGCATTAGCGATGCCTAATTTGCATATGGCGCCAAGTTAAAGTACAATGGACGTATATGTAGCAGCAAATACATTACATTACACAAGCCTGGGAAAGCTTCATAAAATAAAATAGAGGTGTTATATTGCCCTATACATGTGCCCACTGTATAGTTTATGTGCCATATGTTAGGAAATGTAGGGGGGAAGGAGGGTACCCCCAAGAAAATTTACGATCTTTTTCAGCCTATCACCCAAAAAAAAGGAAAAGACGCCAGCGTTTTTTGGGACTTCGACTTTTGAAGCAAGCCCTATCTACTCTATTGCACTTCGCCTGGTCTGAGGTGGCGAAAGCAAGTCTGGCGCAAGAGGTAACGTTCAGTAAAATCCGCAAGTTACTGAATTAGCGGAGTTACGTCACTTCGCCATAGCGCAACTTCGCCTGGCGTAAGGGTTCGAAGTAGTACTAGAGTAGGTCCACTTCGCTAGCAAATTTACGCCAGCGCCCGTTAGTAAATCGGCGAAGTAAATAAATGATTAGGGGTGGAGATAGAGCAACATTTTTGCTACAAAGGGAAGCCAAATGGATCCGAATACTTGACACAATATCTCAGAAGGGACTTAATGAGATGTACTCTTTAGCATGTTTCTTATGATCTCCCTCTGGACATTGGTTTAACCAGTGGATTTCAAAAGCTATAAACTCAAGAGTCAAGAGTGAGTTTATTGTCATTTCATCAATATACGTTTGTACAGTAGACAGTGAAACTAAACAACTTTCCTCTAGGACCATGATAGTAGTAAAAACATTAAAAAGAATATGATAAAGTGCAGATGTGCTCATAGAGAACAACTGTATCCAATGGCTATTTATTTATACAATGGCTGTTACACAGTCTGGTAGTGAGGGTCCTAATGCTTCGGTACCTTTTTCCAGATGGCAGGAGTGTGAACAGTGAGTGTGAGGGGTGTGTTGGATCAGACACAATGCTGGTCTCTTTACAGATGCAGCGAGTGGTGTAAATGTCCGTGATGGAAGGAAGAGAGAAACCTATCATCTTCTCTTCTGTCTTCACTATCCTCTATAGGGTCTTGCGCTCTATGACAGTGCTGCTCAGGATGCTCTCGATAGTCCCTCTGTAGAAGGTTTTGAGTATGGATGGTGGGAGATGGGATTTCCTCCGTTTGAGTAGGAAGTAGAGGAGCTGTTGGGCTTTCTTGTCTAAGTAGCTGGTGTTGTGGGACCAGGTGAGGTTCTCCGCCAGGTGGACACCAAGGAATTTGGTGCTTTTGACGATCTCCACATTAGAGCCGTCGATGTACAGTGGCAGGTGGTCACTCCTTGTCTTCCTAAAGTCAACAACCATCTCCTTTGTTTCGTCTACATTGAGAGACAGATTGTTGGCTCTGCACCAGTCTGTTAACCGCTGCACCTCCTCTCTGTATGGTGACTCGTCATTATTGCTGATGAGACCCAACACGGTCGTGTCATCAGCGAACTTTGTGGGATTTGTGCGGTGCTGCACAGTCATGCGTCACCAGAGTGAACAGTAGAGGACTAAGCACACAGCCTTGAGGGGCTCCTGTGCTCAGTGTGGTGGTTCTGGAGATGATGTTTCCAATCCTGACTGACTGAGGTCTGTTGGTCAGGAAGTCCAGAACCCAACTGCAGAGGGAGGTGTTCAGTCCAAGCAGGCTCAGCTTTTCTATCAGATGCCGAGGAATGATAGTGTTGAATGCTGAACTGAAGTCTATGAACAGCATTCAAACATAGTTGTCTTTTTTGTCCAGATGAGAGAGGGCCAGATGGAGGGTGGTGGCTATTGCATCGTCTGTTGAGCGATTTTGACAGTATGCGAACTGTGTGCCATGAGTGCTTTCTACCATTGGACTACATTACATTTGGTTAGCACCCGGCCATTACCATTGTGAATGCCGATTTTCGGTATATATGTATATATTTGTTTATTTATTTTTGAGAAAGGCTACAAGCCCTCTCCTACAATGAAAATTCCCAGCATTCATAAGACCTGCGAGTGCACTCTTCCTCTACATTTATATATATATATATATATATATATATATATATATATATATATATATATATATATATGATCAGTCAAAAATAAATGTGCTTGAGCAAACTCAGTGGGATTGCAACAATCCCCAGAATACAAATACAATGACTGAAACAGGGACCCCACATTTCACCTACCCCTGATGATATTGGGTCCAGTAGCTCAGATGCTTTGAGGTTTTCATGTCATGAATATGATTTTTTTTAAAGGAAACACCTTGACTGCCTTTCTTCAAAGGACACGGAAGATCAGAATTTATTACTCCAGACATTTGAAAGGCAAGAGGAGGTCAGAGCCAGTACAAAGGGCACAGGACACAGGGGAACAAGCACATTGGATTATTGACTAGGGCACAATAAAAACTCCGGCTGAGAGCGACCGGGAATGGAAGAGGATTAAATGTATGGATAATACAAGCTGATTCTGCAACAAAGAGTCTTTTCTAAATTGCCTTCAATTCATAAATAAAATAAATTTCCAATATTTGATAAAGATATTTCCCGTTTGTTCATATTTCAGAATCCTTTACAATTTAATCCATGTAATTTATTAATGTTGCCCTACAACAAGGAGCTGGTTTATGATAAGAGTCCCCACCAAAACCTTTACCCTATTACAGGTCATTCACAAATCAAAAAAGCTCTATAGACCTAGTTATATACTGGGATAGGCTGATTGATGGGGAATATGCGCCTGCTGATATAATAAGCAAGACATCTGGGCTTAGTGATATTTGAAGAACTAAAGCTTAATTAAAGAAGATGAGCAAAAATGTTGTACAGGTATGGGACCTGTTATCCAGAATGCTCAGATCTTTATGTAAATTTGGATCTTCTTGCCTTAAGTCTACTAGAAAATCATATAAACATGAAATAAAGCCAATAGGTTGATTTTGCTTCCAATAAGGATTAATTATATCTTAGTTGGGATCAAGTACAAGCAACATTATTTTAAAATTTTAATTATTTGAAATGGAGTCCATTGGATTGCCTTCCTGTAACCTGGATCTTTCTGGATAACGGATCCCATACCTGTACAAAAGAATGGCCTTAATATTTCTTTCAAGTGAAGAAGAGTTGATCTCGTATAAATGCAGGAGCTTTGGGTAAGAGATAGAAAGGTAACATTACCATCAGACGCTTGCAAACTGTACACGAGCCCCAAAGCCAGAAAACCCTTTGCAAGAAAGTCCCCGGCACCTTCTTCCATCTCAGTCACCAGTTTGGCAAAACATTCTCCTTCTTCCAACTTTAAAGAGAAGATAATGAAAGAACCATTAACGAAGGCAGAACCAAGCTCAAGTTTACTTATACACAGAAATACCATAAACTAAAAGGGGTTGTTCCCCTTTAAATTAAGTTAGTATGATGTAGAGAGGGATATTCTGAGACAATTTGTAATTGGTTTTATTTTAATTATTTGTGGTTTTTGAGTTATTTAGCTTTTTATTCAGCAGCTCTCTAGTTTGCGATTTCAGCAGTCTGGTTGCTAGGGTCCAAATTCCCCTAGCAACCATGCATTGATATGAATAAGAGACTGGAATATGAATAGGAGAGGCCTGAATAGAAAGATGAGTAATAAAAAGTAGCAATAACAATAAATGTGTAGCCTTACAGAGCATTTGTTTTTTATATGGGGTCAGTGACCCCCATTTGAAAGAGTCAGAAGAAGGCAAATCATTCAAAAACTATAAAAACTGAAAAATGAAGACCAATTGACACGTTGCTTATAATTACCCATTATATAACATGCTAAAAGTTAACTTATAGGTGAACCACCCCTTTAGTATTTTCCTACAGCTCTCAAATACATAAAGTGCCAAAATCCCACAGGATCTATAGCAGAAACAGTTGGGTCAATATACTGGACACTACATCTCTCACTACATATACAAGAGCAGAAATCCAAAGTTATTTGTTTCTTTGCCTTTACTTTACTTTAAAGGGGAACTCCACAAAAACATAACTTAAGCTTTTTGAAAAGTAAACATAATTCTGAGCAACTTTGCAGTATACATCAATTAAAAAAATATGCAGACTTTTCATGATTTTTAATGGTTTCTGACAGTTCCCTAAGCCCAGCCCCCTGCTCTCCTGCTGATCTGTCTGACTACTTTGCTGAGCTGTCTGACTACTGTTACTTTGTATCAACAGCCATCTGTCCTCAGCCTGTATCCTCCAAACCCCACAATTCCCTGCACATGTGATTTCAATAAGAAAAGGAACATCCCAGTGCAATGCATTGTGGGTTATGTAGTTCCTGCATGCTGTCTGTAAGCTGTGGAGAAGTTGTTACAATTATAACATCAGTGTTTAGTCCCTCCTTCCCTGCCAGGATTTCAAATGATGCAGAAAGAGAAGAACTGTTAAACAGCTGGATTTCAGCATAGAAAATGCCATTTATTCAGACTTTTTGAAGTAACGGCGGGTAACTGTGATGGGCATATTAGGGGTTTCTGTGTTTATCAAATTTTGGTTTGGAAGCCGGAGTTCTCCTTTAAGCTCAATTTTTATGTTTTTATTAAAGAATAGGAATGTCTTCCATTATTTGTAGATGTTGCTTTTTTGCTCATGTCTATTGCTGATGTGTCGGCTCATCGGTTTCCTCTCTTGCACTCTACAGATGTGAGGGGTCATTTACTTTAGCCTGGGAGTGTCCCTCAAGAGTGCGCCCCCTAGAGCTCACTTAGTAAGCACTTTTACACCCAGGGGTAAACTGTGATCTGCTCCTCACACCAGATTGAAGTTCCAGCATAAGGAGCAGAGTATTAGGTGGCCCAGTCTAGGTCTGTCCTTTACTTTTGCCATGGGGCCGGCAGTAAGAACAGGACCCCATTACAAGCTGAGCCTCCTGCTGCTCCATAACTTGTACATCTGAATGACACACCAGTTAGGGGATGGGTGTTAGTAGCAGGGCAGCCACCTGTCTGATTTTAACCCAGACAACCTGGTTATTGGAAAGGCCGTCTGGGTCAAAACTAGGGATGCACCAAACCCACTATTTTGGATTAGGTCGAAACCCTGAATCCTTCGCGAAAGATTCAGCAGAATACCGAACCGAATCCTAATTGTGGGAAAACATTTTTTACTTCCTTGTTTTGTGACAAAGTCATGCGATATCCCTGCCCGCCCCTAATTTACATATGCAAATTAGGATTTGGTTCAGCCAGGCAGAAGGATTCGGTCCAATCTGAATCCTGCTGAAAAAGGCCGAATCCTGGATTCGGCGCATCCCTAGTCAAAACTGCCTGCCTGGTTTTCCTAATTTGGATAAATTGGCAGGATGATTGCGGCAGAGGGGCCCCTGAGGTGTGGGGGCCCCTGAAATAGCAGCCCTGGTGGCCCCCGGCCAGCACTATTGGGCATAAGTACGTAGCAATGATGTGGTATAAAACATGGTGGGCTGAACCACGTTCATCTCTTAGGGCTCTTACAGACAAGTGTTTTTTCCTGCCCTCCCCTGCGTTCTGGTGTCGTTCGTTCAGCCGCAGGGGAGCGCAGGTGTAGACGCACAGAATTCTTTTTAATGGGGCTGTACTCACACAGACGCATTTTAAGCGCCGAACGCAGGTTGGGGGGCAGCATGTTGCATTTTACCTGCGCTCTACTCCTGCGCTCCTCTGTGGCTGAACGCATGAAACCGGAACACAGGGGAGCGCAGCTAAAAATGATCGTCTGTAAGAGCCCTTAGGGCTCTTACTGACGAGCGTTTTAACCTGCGCTCCCCTGCGCTCCGTTTTTCTGCGTTCAGCTGCAGGGGAGCGCAGGAATAGACGTATTACATTTTTTCCAATGGGGCTGTACTCACACAGGCGCATGTAGGCAGCGCCGATTCGGACCTAAGCGCCGCCTGAGGCGGCTCCTGCAATGCCGCCCCCCCTCGCCGACTTACTTGTCGGAAGGGGAGGCAGGAACACTAATGCGGAGAGCGCAATTGCGCTCTCTCGCATTAGTAAAGCCGAATTTCCGGTTTAAAAACCGGAAATTCGGCTCTTAAAGGTGCAGGGGCTTTTTGCCGCCCCTGGAAACCGCTTCGGCGTTGCTGCCTGAGGCGAGCGTCTCAGTTCGCCTCATTGGCGGCGCGCCCCTGCATGTAGGCGCCAAACGCTGGAAAAATGCAGGGTGTTGCGTCTCAACCTGCGTTCGGCGCCTACACGCGCATATGTGAGTACAGCCCCATTGGAAAAAAATGTAATGTGTCTATTCCTGCGCTCCCCTGCGGCTGAACGCAGAAAAACGGAACGCAGGGGAGCGCAGGTAAAAACGCTCGTCAATAAGAGCCCTTACCATGTTGCACTGTTAATAAATGAGCCCTATTTACACTATAGCCGCTTCTCAGTAACTTTCCATTGGAATCAATTAGTGCTCATTGAATAAACAAGCTGCACATCACGACCACAATTCCTTTGCATTCCCCTAGTTTCCCTCTTCTATACCTATGGCTCTCCCATGATCCTCTGCTGAATTAGAACTCCCACAATCCTCAGCCAGTCGTATCCTGGGAGCTGTTTTGAATCTAAAAGTGCACTGTAATATTTACTAAAAAAACAAATTGGAAAATGCTTCAATATCTGTAAGCAAGGGAGCAGCGGAATTAATGCACACACGCCGGCAAAAAGCAGGAATGTGCAATTAGTTGTCCTCAATTCACCCGGTCGCTGCTGCGGGGGCTTTTCCAGAGCTTTCCGTGCCCTGCAACAATACGAGGCCTATGAGAATCCTACAAGCCAGATGCACATTCATGTGGATTAGAAATAAACCGCTGTAACTGGAGCATGAAATCCAGCCATTAATTCACCTTTAATAAGCAGTAATTGTAAGATCCAAGAAAAACTTGCCGGCTCCAGTTCCAGTGAAGCTTTTTGTGTCTGTTGAATGACTGGGTGAGACCAGACTAATCCCATTCAGCATTGGGTCTTCAGGAGGCCTCAGGACCTTTACTTGGATGGAGGAGCCAAGGCCAGTCTTGTGTGCTCCATGATACACTTTCACAACCCAACTTTAAATCCTTCAGGACACCAACGAGTGCAGAGACCTATGAATGTCTTATCAGCTGGACCCAACCTAGACCCATAAATATTCACATTTACCCACTCAAACCTACTAGTGACACCTACAACTGTCATCTTGGAGTCAGGAAGGAATTTTTTCTCCTCTAAGATAAATTGCCTTACTTCAAATGGGGTTTTCGCTTCCTCTGGATCAACTGGCAGTTAGGCCGGTTATATAAAGACTTTAAAGGTTGGATTTGATAGATGTGTGTCTTTTTTTAACTTAACTTACTATGTTACTATTATAAAAAACCCAACGGGATAAGTTGGTTAGTAAAATGCTCTACCAGATCTTGCTTGTCTTAAAGGCAATTAGATACAAATGTAACCATCCCCCGATCTCAGCCTTATCAGTACCACCAGGGCCGCCATTAAAAATCACGGGGCCCCGTACAACAAAATTTTTATGGCCCCCTGGGCCCAGCCCACCCTCACACCCAGGCCCCACCCTCACACCCAGGCCCCACCCTCACACCCAGGCTCCACCCCAGATCCCACCCACTCCAAATCACAGTTAAAAGACCACACAGACATCAGCGCTAAAAAAGTAACCCCCCCACACACAAGTTATAAAAAGCTATTGATGGTCAGGTCCCCCCTTAAACTGGGCCCCCAAAAAATATTTTTTTAAAAAAACATTGGTGGCAGGGGCCTATAGAATATTAAAATAATACATTGGTGGCCAGGGAATTAGAAAAAAAACACACAAATCGGTGTTCAGTAGAATTGAACTCGTGGCTTCAGGACTTCAACTTCGCCTCCTTTCATGACTTCGGGTCTTTTCGCTGCTTCAGGACTTCGGCTGTTTTCGTGGCTTAAGATCCTTCGGCTTTTCTGGCTGTTCGGGACTTCAAAAATGGCCGCACAGCTTCGGCGCTCTCAAGGGGGGCCCGGCTTGGGCACCGGGCCCCCCTTCATGCCAGGGCCCGAGCCACTTGTGCCCCCTGTCCCCCCCTGATGGCGGCCCTGAGTACCGAATTCATTGCATTACTCTAATATAAAGACCTGGAGCAGTGTCCTACTCTATTGATCTGGAGTCCGTTGTGTTATTTCTTTAACAAATGTCAATAAAGGAGACCCATAAAATAGCTTTTTTTATCAAAATACATGGACAAAGACCTGGAGCAGTGTCCTACTCTATTGAAGCTATTTATAAGCTTTTTTGGTGGAAGGTTGACCTGTCCTTGCTTTAAAGCTGACCCTTAACACAAGGGTGCTAAGCTATTTTATTAGAAACACTACACTATATAGATTTATTGCTGGTCTTCCCTTGACCCTAGTGTGCACTGGCTCTTTCTTATAGATATTTGGAGGGATAAAAGTTCGAGCCGGTGGAGACTGGGACCTTACTGAGATTTTGGCAACTATTTATATTTCAACTGCAATGTAAGATCAGTGCCAGTGGCTATAGTATAAGAAAAGTGTGGAATATATGACTTGTTGTCATGGGTGGATTAAAGGAGAAGGAAAACTAAGGAGGCAGTTTATTGCCAATAGATTAGCTGCAATAGTACAAGCTATAACACTATATTTATTCTGCAAGGGCTTTACCATACATGAGTAAACAGCTCTAGAAGCACAATATCTTTGTTTAGGATAGAAGCTGCCATGTTAGCTTGGTGTGACATCACTTCCTGCCTGAGTCTCTCCCTGCTCACTCATAGCTCTGGGCTCAGATTACAGCAGTGAGAGGAGCAAACTGAGCATGCTCAAGCCCTAGCCCTGGAGGTTTAAGCTGAAAACAGTTAGTCTGATACAGAAGCCCATGAGTACACAATAGAAGGAAAGAAATGTGATGTTTCTTTTGACAGAGGACTCAGAGCAGCATTACCTTGAGGGGTTATTACTAGTGTATTTATATAGACCTTTCTGATAAAGCTTACTTAGTTTTAGCCTTTCCTTCTCCTTTAATGCACAGGCTTCACTAGGCTATAGACTAGGGGCCCAGTTATTATTTCTATTTTATGTTAATATTTATTTGCGTCACTAGGTGCGATTTTCCTAATTTGGAAAACCAGGCAGGCAGTTTTGACACCCCGGGCTGTATGGGTCAAAACCGGGCAGATGGCAACCTTTTTGGAAACCCATTAGCCAAAAAGCTCTGAAATCCAGGAAGCCCATCTCCATTTTAATCAAATAATTAATATTTTTACAAAAGATTTCTTTTTTTATCTGTGATAATAAAACAGTACCTTGGGATCCGGTATCCAGATACTCGTTATCCAGAAGAAGGCCGTCTACCATAGACTCCATTTTAACAAATACATTTAATAAGTTTATCGATTTAAAAATGATTTCCTATTTCTGTGTAATAATAAAACAGTCGCTTGTACTTGATCCCAACTAAGATATAATTAATCCTTATTGGAGGCAAAACCAGCCTATTGGGTTTATTTAATGTTTATATGATTTTCTAGTAGACTTAAGGTATTGAGATCCAAACTAAAGAAAGATCCATTATCTGGAAAACCCCAGGTCCCGAGCATTCTGGATAACAGGTCCCATACCTGTACAATAATTAATAAATGTCAATGATTTTAAAGTTATTTATAACTGTAATTGCTGCCAAAAGCAAGAAACCCTTGTTCATAGGGCAGTAGGTGCCAGTTGAGTGGCAGAGATAGTCAGTAACAGCTTATTAAAGTCAAGTACATACATATTTTGTCTGCTGATATTTGTGACACATTGATAAGTCCTGAACAAAGTGTTATGCTGGAAGAACTTGCCTTAAACTTGTGCCGTTAAAGGGATTGTTCACGTTTAAATTAACTAGGGATGCACCAAATCCAGGATTCAGTTCGGGATTCGGACTTTTTCAGCAGGATTCGGATTCGGCCAAATCCTTCTGCCCGGCTGAACCGAATCCGAATTTGCAAATTAGGGAGGGAAATCGCATGACTTTTTGTCACAAAACAAAAAAGTAAAATTTTTTCCCCTTACCACCCCTAATTTGCATATGCAAATTAGGATTTGGATTTGGTTCAGTATTCGGCCGAATCTTTTGCGAAGGATTCAACCGACAGGTGCATCCCTAAAATTATCTATATTCTGATACAATTTGCAGTTGGTCTTCATTTTTTATTATTTGTGGTTTTTGAGATTTTTATTCAGCAGCTCTCCAGTTTGCCATTTCAGCCGTCTGGTTGCTAGGGTCCAAATTCCCCTAGCAACCATGCATTGATTTGAATAAGAGACTGGAATATGAATAGGAGAGGCCTGAATAGAAAGAGGAGTAATAAAAAGTAACAATGACAATACATTTGTAGCCTTACAGAGCATTTGTTGTTTAGATGGGGTCAGTGACCCTCATTTGAAAGCTGAAGAGAAGAAAAAGAAGGCTAATAAAAAAAAACTATAAAAACTATAAAAAAAATAATGAAGACCAATTGAAAAGTTGCTTAGAATTGTTTTTTCTATAACATACTAAAAGTTAAGGTAAAGGTGCATCATGTGTGACTATTCAAACCAACAACGTGTGAGACAGACAGGGGTCAGGCCCCTAGTACTGAGCATATTTATATACAGGTATGGGATCCGTTATCTGGAAACCTGTTATCCAGAAAGGCCATCTCCCATAGACTCCATTTTATCCAAATAATCCAAATTTTAAAAAATAATTTCCTTTTTCTGTGTAATAATAAAACAGTCGCTTGTACTTGATCCCAACTAAGATATAATTAATCCTTATTGGAGGCAAAACCAGCCTATTGGCTTTATTTAATGTTTATATGATTTTCTAGTCGACTTAAGGTATGAAGATCCAAATTACAGAAAGATCCATTATCTGGAAAACGACACGTTCCGAGCATTCCGGATAACAGGTCCCATACCTGTATTTATATTTGATCCACGACCACCCTGTGTATATTTTACCTGCCAGTTTCATTAATGGCTGCACAAATTTCTTCCCATCAGCCATAAAACTCTTCTAGTCCATAGTCTTCCCATGGCTCCCGTCTCGTCCCACATAGAGGAGCGCAGGGAATGCGGCACAGAGTCAGGGAGATAATTATGATAATACCAGTGTATGGGAAAGAATAATTATATCTGCGTATACGTAGCAATTAGCAGATTAGATGCATCAATGAAGCCTTAAAGGAAACGTTGATTTACAGGTTGAAAGGATTAGCAGGAGACGGAGGTCACTGACCCTGGTATTGATCCCTCTCGTTTCCACTCCAGAAATTTCCTAATAGCCCATTGTCTATGTAAACAAGTGCAAGCCGAGGCTACGGATACAAGGTTACCTATGTTTATTAGTTGCGTCACGTTTATGGCGACTTTAGATTTATGAGATTTAATATCCCTCAGTGACCTTCAAGCTCTTCTGACATGGAAATCCCATGATCCCAACGGCAGTGATGCTGAGACAAGAACGCCCAGGCCTTGTTTGAAAGCTACTAAAGCACAGCCCCACGGGACAAGGGTCCCACTCCTTCCGGATAATTCATTATCTGGAAATCCACTATCCAGAAAGCTCAAAATTAAAGAAAGGCCGTCTCCCAAATTATATCCAAATAATGCAAATTTTTTATAATGATTTTGTTTTAATCTGTAAAAATAAAACAGTATCTTGTACTTGATCCCAACTAAAATATAATTAATCCTTATTAATAGGGTCTTATTTATCAAAATCCGAAATTTTCTGAAAGTTTTCTGAAAAGAAGTCAGAACAAACTAGAATGCACGGTTTGCTCTTATTTATTATTAAAAAAGATCAGATCGGGGATAACTTGATAAAATCAAGCGAAAATCCAAATTGTTCAATGTTTTCAGATTTTTTCCCAAATCGCTAATTTTTCGAAATATTGCCCAAAAGGTCCAAAATAGTTGGATTTTTGGGCTAATTCCAGTGCAGACCACAGAAACTTCCAAATAGGATAGGGGCCTATTCATTATTAAAAAAGATCAGATCGGGGAAAACTTGATAAAATCAAGTGAAAATCCAAATTGTACAATGTTTTCAGATTTTTTCCCAAATCGCTAATTTTTCGAAATATTGCCCAAAAGGTCCAAAGTAGTTGGATTTTTTGGCTAATTCCAGCGCAGACCACAGAAACTTCCAAATAGGATAGGGACTTCTCCCATTGACTTATATACAACCTCGGCAGGTCTGAGTTGGAGGATTTTCATATTCAGACTTTTTCAAAAAAAAAATTCCACTAAAAATTCGGATTTTAGTGCAAAAAAAATTGAATTTTTCGAGTTTTTGACATTCGGACTTTAATAAATAACCCCCTTGATGTTTACATGTTTTCTAGTAGAGGTATGGAGAATTACAGAAAGATCCCTTATACAGAAAACCCCAGGTCCCAAGCATTCTGGATAACAGGTCCCATACCTGTACCAGCAGGAACCAAAACTACACACATAGTACAGTAGGTGCCTAGTTTACTGAAGGCAAACAAAGTTCAGGATCAAGAAGCTTTAAATGTGCACAGCCAATCTATATACCCATCAAGGGGTTGGAGTTATTATCAAAGTTCCTTCCTAATTTGTTTGGAAATAAATATCCCATACCTGTATTAAAGGTAAGTTAATTTTTAGTATGTTTTAGCATGGTTCCTTCTAAGAAACTTTTCATTTGGCCTTCATGTGTTCTTTTCTATTGTTTTTTAATTATTTGCCTTCTTCTTCTGACTCTTTCCAACTTTCAAATGGGGTCACTGACCCCATCTAAAAAACTGAATACTCTGTAAAGCTACAAATGTATTGTTATTGCTACTTTTTATTACTCATCTTTCTATTCAGGCCTCTCCTATTCATATTCCAGTCTCTTATTCAAATCAATGCATGGTTGCTAAGGGAATTTGGACCCTAGCAACCAGATGGCTGAAATTGAAAACTGGAGAGCTGTTGAATAAAAAGCTAAATAACTCAAAAAACACAAATAATAAAAAATAAAAACCTATTACAAATTGACTCAGAATATCACTCTCTACATCATACTAACAGTTAATTTAAATGTTAACAACCCCTTTAAGTTTTATACCAGTTACTGTTCTATTGTAATATACAAATGTTTCATTATTCATTTATAAGGGTACGCTGACACATCGATGCTGTGGTTATCAGACTTTTTCGTATCAAGCCTCCAACAATTGGTCAGGGCTTACTCTTAGCTCATATGAAGCTTACAGGTACAGGTGTGGGATCCGGTATACAGAAACCCGTTATCCAGAAAGCTCTGAATTACAGAAAGGCCGTCTCCCATAGACTCCATTTTATCCAAATAATCCAAATGTTTAAAATTGATTTCCTTTTTCTGTGTAATAATAAAACAGTCGCTTGTACTTGATCCCAACTAAGATATAATTAATCCTTATTGGAAGCAAAACCAAGATCCCTAGGTCGCGAGCATTGTGGATAACAGGTCCCGTAGAGGAAACATCAGCCATTCAACCATAATTCCAAGAAAACCTAGGAGAGCAAATAAGTGTTCATGGAAATTCTCCGTCTAACTGACCTTCAAGCTGGGCTTCCAGGAGAACAAATCCATTCTCCATTTTTCTCACCATAACTGGAGTTTAGGTGGGGCCCCAAAATGGTATCAGCCTCACAGCTACGGAAAACCTGCATTAATGCAAAGTATTGCGATGTATCCTCATTACACCAACTCACTAGCCCACTAGCCACACAAGTAGAACCCCTATGTCTCCCCTCGCCCATACTGTAGGTCAATGAAGAGAAGTCATGGAAAGGCATCAATCTGTAAACTGCCAGTTCCATACGTTGTCAGCAAAGGCCAGTGGAGTTGTTACACATAATTCTTATTATTTGTCAATGTGTCCCCAAGATACGCCACCAAATCAATGTGAGGAAATCAGGAATGTGCTTATTGAGCCCTCGTTCCACTAAAACATATTGAGAAACAATATTGCTGAACCAACTCATTGCCACCCAAGGGTCACTAATTCCAGAAGGACATACAAAGTGCTAACACAACCCAATAAACTGAATTATACAAACACATCATTCTCCTAGAATAATCACTCATGGAGAATTTAAAGGGTACCGGACCATGTTGGGTCCAACAGTCAATGTGGAAAAGAGAAGATGTGTGACCTTGCGGAGGTGTAACCCCCTACTATTGATTTACTACTGATTGAATGGGAGTCTTCTACTCAATCTCTGGGATTGAACTGCGCCTGTGTTTATAGCCGTTCCTTTTAGAGTCCTCAGCAGATTAACGTGTAACATATAAAATCACTGGTGCACTTATTTATTAACATAAAGAAGGGTAGTAGATAGGTCTTATTGGAGGATGACTAGTACATAGTATACAGGGGACAATGAAGACATTGTCATCTCCATTAGTTTTTGAATGACTGGGTTCTGTCCCTTTATCCAAGGAGAAGAATATACGGATAATCCTCACATTAATCTTTTCTTCTGCTTTTCTTTAGGTTTATTTCTATGTAGTTTATTGGACCTGTGAGACTTGAAGATTTAACACTTATTTATCAAAGTCCGAATTTATCTCAATATTTTCTGGAAAAAACTCAGACCACATCCACACTGTTTTTTTGGGCTTATTTATTAAATACACTTTCCCGAAAATTTTATTTGCAGGAAAAAATCTGGAAAAATCAGTTTTTCACAAGTTTTTTTGGTTTCTCACCCGAAAACTCTGAAATTTGCTCAAAAACTCTGGGGTATTGCCAAAAACCCAGCACACAGCAAAAAATCATTGGGACTTCTCCCATTTACTTATATGCAATCTCGACAGGTCTGAGATGCCGGATTTTCAGATTCTGACATTTCCATCCTCTGGGTTTAAGAAATTCCGAAAAATTCATGATTTTTTTAAAAAATCCGATTTTATTAAAAAAAACACTAATTTTTCGTGATTTTTGCATTCGGAGTTTAGTAAATAACCCCGAGGGGCAGATTTATCAAGGGTCGAATTTCGAACTTAATGTGAGTGTTTTCAAACTCCTTTAAATTCGAATATACTCGAAATTCGTTTGGGGGGTTATTTAATAAAAAAAATTGAATATCTAAAACTTGCACAAATTTTACAGACTTGAAAACTTGAATCGAATTCGAATCAGATCTCAATTTGAGTTTGTTCTCCAAAAAAACCCTGAGATGTCAGGAAGGCTGCTAACATGTCCAAATTGATCTCCCATTTATACATGAACACTGCAGGCTTTAGGTGGCGAATAGTCGAATTCGAGTATGATGAAAAAAAAAAAACTTGAATGTCAGGAAGGCTACTAACATTTCCAAATTGATCCCTGGACGTCTCCCATTGACTCCTACATGAACTCTGCAGGTTTTAGTTACCGAATAGTCAAATTCGAGTTCTTAAAGGGTCAGAGTAAAATAAATCTCGAAATTCAAATGTGAATTAAAACTCGAATTGAGTTTGGATAATTTACAATTCGAATTTGAGAGTTTTGACCGTAAAAAAAATTCAAATTAGAATTTTCAATTTGACCCTTAATAAATCTGCCCCTAAGTAAATAAAGAGGCCGACTATTTATACAAGTGAATATGCCAGAGTTATTCTGGAATGTATACCAACATTTTACACCTAATGGGAAAACTACATTGAAGCAGAGTTGGTCTTATCAACTGTGGGGCCCAGTTGGGGCCATTATGGCGGGGCCCCTAGACAAAGTGCTTGTGGTTGGCTGGGAGTTCCAAGGCTGGGTGCGCAAATTGTGCCAAGACTTTCTACCTGTCCTTCTTGTCCAATTGACAGAGTGTTGGTGCCAGAGTCCTTTTTACTGATACACAAATATATTATATATAGAGAGGAAGAATTTAAGTGCAAACAGGGCACAAGAGAGAGGGGGAAATAGGGACACACAGGTCACCAGAGAGGGAAGAAGGGACTGATTGTGGTTTGGGGTGGGCTGGGCTTATCCTGGTTGGGGGTTAGGGTTGCCACCTGGTCGGTAAAACACCTGCCAAGTTTGGGGGCGATATTACAAATTTACCGGCAATGTAGTTGAAAAGCCCTTGGCCCTCCGCTCCAAACGTATCTTTTCTTCGCCTTCTGGCCATCGAGCGACGTGCATCACGGCCCGCCCCTTTTTGTGTCAAGGCCCGCTCCTTTTGTTCACGCCCCCACCACTGGCCGGTAAATTTTTTTTGAAAAGGTGGCAACCCTAGTTGGGGGGTGGGCTGGGTTTATCATGGTTGCAGGGCAGGCTGGATAGTTGTATGTGCTGCCGGAATTTTTATCTGCACTGCCTAGGACTAGCAATCTGTGACTTCTGGCAAATACCAGAGGGGCTGCTATAAGGTGCCATAGCTATTCACTATTTACTGGGCTGGTGGGGGGCCCTTTGGGTCTCTTTGTACCTGAAATGCTAGCGCCTATTTTGAATGCCAGTCCAGACCTGGCGCTGCCCCTTGGTATGGAGGCCGAACCGGTCCAATCGGCCTAAAGCCAGCCCTGCATTGAAGCTTAGCAAACAGATGGGAGACCCTGAGATCTGTTATCCAGAAACCCATTATCCAGAAAGCTCCAAATTACAGAAAAGCCGTCTCCCATAGACTCCATTTTATCTAAATGTTTAAAAAAATGATTTCCTTTTTCTGTGTAATAATAAAACAGTCGCTTGTACTTGATCCCAACTAAGATATAATTAATCCTTATTGGAGGCAAAACCAGCCTATTGAGTTTATTTAATGTTTATATGATTTTCTAGTAAACGTAATGTTTGAAGATCAAAATTATGGAAAGTAGGGATGCACCGAATCCACTATTTGGGATTCGGCCGAATCCTTCGTGAAAGATTCGGCCGAATCCTTCGTGAAAGATTCGGCCGAATACCAAACCGAAATCGAACCCTAATTTGCATATGCAAATTAGGGGTAGAAAAGGAAAAAGTGGAAAAAATTCTTCTTTTGTGACAAAAAGTCACGTGATTTCCCTACCTGCCCTTAATTTACATATGCAACACAAGGATTCGGCCGAATCCTGCTGAAAAAGGCTGAATCCTGGCAGAATCCTGGATTCGGTGCATCCCTAATGGAAAGATCCGTTATCTGGAAAACCCCAGGTCCAGAGCATTCTGGATAACAGGTGCCATACCTGTATATCCCATATAGGTAAAGTCTGGGTACTGCTGGTTTACAGTTATTATACTCCTTTATACTCAACAAACTCCAGACCACAATGATAACAAGTCAATGGAATTATTTCCACTCCAATGTCAGGTGACTTTTTTCTATATCAGAATCATTTATTCCTTGTTGCAGCTGACCCTATAAAGTCAGAGCATTCCCCCATATTTCTTTATCATTTCATATAATACTGATGTATTTTGACTTTGTTAAACTGTATGCACTGGAGTCTTGTTATCTCCATGTGAGACTGTATAGTAACATGTTCTTTGTCTTTATTGAACTTATATATTTTTCTCTTTAAGATTGAAGTCAGATGTTTGACAGGGATACACAAGGCTTTGACCCGGAATAAATGTCAGTATTTTTACAAGCAACATAAACTTGAGATGTGCAGTTCCAAAAGAGTAGACGCATTAAGGGATAGACACACTGAAATGGTTCTGCTGAATTCCAGCCAACAAACCGCCTAAATTTAAGTCTAAATATAGTCTACTATTTCTGGAATAATTTCAAAAAATGCTCCTCTCGAAATGCAGTTGTATAAACATGCCAGGAAGACAATTGTTGTGTACGAGTGGTGAAGTGTTCTGGAACATGTGAACCTCGATATCAAATGTGACAACAAGAGGAGGATTGAATGGATGTTATATAACCAGGGAGAGAGAGACGAGCAAGGAAGAATTTAGCAACACATCTGAGAGAGAAGACGTATAGGTTGGACTGAGCATAGTTAATATTTCCGTTGCAATGCAGCAGAACCCACAAAACTCCAACTAAATGCAACTGCCTATATGTATGTAGCCTTTAAATCAGGGGTCCTCAACCTTTTCTACCCGGGGGCTACATTCAAATGTAAAAAAGTTGGAGAGCAACAAAAGTATGCAAACATTTCCTGGGGGTCCCAAATAAGGGCTGTGATTGGGTAAATACAGCGCTGCTCTTGGACAACAGAGAAATCATTAAAAAATATTATTTTAGGCAGTAATCCCCAACCCCTTGTATATTGTTCCCAGTAGCCATTTGCAGGATTTAGGGACTATTTTTAAGCCTTTTTACCATATAAACACCCAATGTCTAGGGCAGCTACATTGGACAGCACTTAGGGGGATCTCCCCCAAGGGAGATTTGGGATTTTTTTTAGTGACCATGATATTCTGAAAGGCAAACATATTAATGAGGTCCATTAAATGTATGTTTTTTATTTCCTTTGGAAACATTCTTTTTCACACACAGGCCTATATGGCAAGAAGACTTGGATTCCCCAAAAACTGGTAACTGACCCTTAGGGCAGGCTGAGCACAAAATACACAAAATTTGCCTTGGCATTAGGGTTGGCACTTGTAATTCTTTGTACTGACTGACTATGGGTGACGACGAAAGGGAGTGGGTCATGAAGAAATGGGGGGGCATGGAAAAGGGGGAGGAGTAACGAGACAGAGAGCTATAAGGTGGATCGGGAGGAGGTCGGGGAAGGATACGCATGGGACTGTATTTAAGGATATTTCAGATATACCTGAAGCTGCACTGCCGGTAATTCAGTAATACCAGCCCTGGACTGGGTGGGTGTTTTACTGTCTAAAATACTGGCCGGTGGCAACCCTACTTGGCATGAGATTGGAAGGCAATGTCAAACGGCAACTCCAACTGCCTGGGAGAATGGAGCCTATTCAGTGTCAGACTGGAGGGTCTGAGGCCCACTGGGGCTTCCATCACAGGGGCCCCCCCCCTCCTGGCCCCCAGCCACAAACCACCTCCAGGTCCCGGCCACGCCACCGCAAACCCCTCCAGCCCCCGCAACCCCCCTCTGGGCCCCCGCGCTGCCACAACCCCCCTCCTGGCACCCTGCACTGCTGTGTCTACCTGTTCTCTCAGTCGGATCTCGAAGGGGGAAGATCGGGAGGCAGCGCAGGCAGTGGTGCAGGTAACGCATGGGTGCGGGTCTGGGTCGGTGAAGCCTACAAGGGCTGGGGCCCACCGGGTTTTTACCCAGTGTCCCGCCGGCCCAGTCCGACCCCGAGCCTATTAGTTGCAGGGTAGTTTTTAAAATGTACAAATAAATATCTCTAAGAATAACAACAATTTTTAGCTGATAAAAGAAGTTAGCCCTATCAATCTTATAGGCCGACAGGTCTTGGTGTAGGCCAGAAATGTGATAGGACAGCACTCCACAATTTGGCTAAAATGCCTTTATTGGCAGTATGTGGCACAGCATAATGAATACTGCTAATAATGGAATTTTTTGCTGAATTTTGGAGCACTGTCCTGCCAAATTTCTGACCTTTCAAATAAGTAGAAGAGGTACCTGTGGGAATTACATTTGAGTAAAGTGATGTTATCATCTTGTTTGTGTATAGCTCCTGGTGTAGGTACAATGCTCCAACTCATGGCATCCAGTATGAGCACCCGTTAATGGAATTGCATTCAATAGTACAGGTATGGGACCTGTTATCCAGAATGCTCGGGACCTGGGATTTTCCGGATAATGGATCTTTCTGTAATTTGGATCTTCATACCTTAAGAAAATAATTTAAACATGAAATAAACCCAATAGGCTGGTTTTGCTTCCAATAAGGATTAATTATATCTTAGTTGGGATCAAGTACAAGCGACTGTTTTATTATTACACAGAAAAAATGGAAATCATTTATAAAAAATTGGATTATTTATATAAAGTGGAGTCTATGGGAGAAGGCCTTTTCGTAATGCGGAGCATTCTGGATAACAGGTTTCCAGGTAATAGATCCCATACCTGTATTTACTAAACCCATCACCAATTTTTATCTTATGTAACACGCTGAGCATCCTCGTAGCGCTGCAAAAATAAAGTATGTTCTGTACATCTGTCCCTCTAGAGATGGGGGGGTTTCAGCCCGAGTCACTGAATTCTTTGCCTTCATACATAGCTAAATTCTAAAATTATTAGCACTTTGTCCCTGGACAATAGAATCCCTGCAGCCTCCCAGCAAACGAGAATGAGTCACAGCACAAAACACACATCATTTTCCCTACACTCCACCAGAATGGTTTCCACAGCCTCCACAATATTTCCTACTGCTGCCTGTCACTAAATCAGTAAAGAGACAATATTTAGAGTATATGGGAGTTATGAAAAATTATACAGGTTGGTAATAACCAAAAAAAATGCAAATTTTTTTAGATGCAAATTAGGATTTGGTTCGGCCAGGCACAAGGATTCGGATGAATCTGAATCCTGCAGAAAAATCTGAATCCTGAACCGAATCCTGGATTCGATGCATCCCTAATTGGAATTAATTAATTAAAGCCCTCTGCAAGGATTTCCTCTAGTTACTATTAGTGGGGGCCAAGGGAGTGCTGAAATGATTCTAGAGACTTAGGGGGTTATTTATTATGCTCCGAAATTCGAATAATTCGTAATTTTCAGACTAAAAAAAAAACTCAGATTTTTTTTGGAATTTATTAAAGCCTGAAGGTCCGACTCCGAAAATCCAGCATCTCAAAGCTCTCGAGGTCCTGTATAAGTCAATGGGGAAGGTCCCAGTGTCTGCGCTGCTGTTCGTACCGATATCCAATCATTTCGGGGATTTTGGACCAAAAAGTCAGAAAACTCAGAAAAATTCGTAGTATTTGCGGAAAAGTTTGTAAAATTCGTACTTTTCGGGCAAAGCTCCGAAGTAATCGATTTTTTAACCTACCCAATTTTTTCGGACCTTTTTAATGATAAACAAGGTCCATTTGGGCAGTTGGAGATTTTTATGTTAGAAATACGCGGAAAAATTCGGACCTTGATAAATAACCCCCTTAGGGCTCTTACAGACGAGCGTTTTTACCTGCGCTCCTCTGCGTTCTGTTTTTCTGCGTTGAGCCGCAGGGGAGCGCAGGAATAGGCGCATTACATTTTTTCCAATGGGGCTGTACTCACACAGGCGCGTGTAGGCGCGAACGCTGGTTGAGACGCAACATGCTGCATTTTTCCTGCGTTCGTCGCCTACACGCGCCTGTGTGAGTACAGCCCCATTGGAAAAAATGTAATGCGTCAATTCCTGCGCTCCCCTGCGGCTGAACGCAGATAAATGGAACGCAGGGGAGCGCAGGTAAAAACGCTCGTCAGTAAGAGCCCTAACAGTGGAAAGAAAACCCCCTCTTTGACATGTTTATTCAGCTGAACTTCCAGAAAGGAATACATATTTTTTTGTTTTAACACATGATACTTGTACGAACCATTTCCCAACACCCCTGAGGCTCACAGTTTCTTGCAACCATTCTCTTTAACTTGTTCCATTGTGAAGTGATGGATTCTGGGACTTGAACTGGACTTGTCCCTCTCTTTTGTAGGGAATCTGTGCATCACCCTCTATGGAAAGCAGAGAGACTTCAAGTCCCAGAATCCATCACTTCAGAATAGAACAAGGTGAGGGAGGAGCTGCATGACTCTGCTAGCCTAAGAGGGGTTGAAATGGTTCTTACGAGTCATGGTTTCCTTTCAATCTATGAAATCTGGTAAAAATATATTTATTTCTGGGGGTTCGGATAGTGTTTAGGCACCTTTTCTAAATAAACCCAAATTAGCTCATGTCAGAAACGGGAGGTATATTTTCCTTTAAAGGGTAACTTATTGTTTGCTTTTTATTGGTATCTAATGAAAAACCGTGTTTCTTCTCCTAGCTTTTACGATAGTATTACTTGCAGTTTCAGCTAAGGATGCACTGAATCTGTACATTTGAATATTACAGAGGTGGTTCACCTTTAAGTTAACGTTTAGTATGTTATAGAATTTTCAATTGGTCTTCATAAATTATATTGTTTATAGGTTTTTTTAAAATGAGTTGCTAATTACTCACCTTTCTATTCAGGCCTCTCCTATTCATATTCCAGTCTTATTCAAATCAGTGCATGGTTGCTAGGGGAATTTGCACCCTAATTTGAAACTGCAAACTGGAGAGCTGCTGAATAAAAAGCTAAATAACTCAAAAACCACAAATAATAAAAAATGAAAACCAATTACAAATTGTCTCAGAATGTCCCTCTCTACATCATACTGACAGTTAACTCAAAGGTGAAAAACACAGAATTAAAGGGGAAAAGTTGCATTACCTGTGAACAAATATTTTTGAATTTATGTTTAAACAATTCAGAATTGTAATAGTCACTGTTAACTGAGTCAGGTATGCTGTCATATTATACGACTTAGTGGATCAGGGCATGTTTCCTGGGGGCATAATTATAAGTATTATAAATACAGTCATGGGATCTGTTATCCGTTATCCAGAAACTCTGATAGGCCATCTCCCATAGACTCCATTATAATCAAATAATCAAAATGTTTCAAAATCATTTCCTTTTTCTGTGTAATAATAAAACAGTCGCTTGTACTTGATCCCAACTAAGATATAATTAATCCTTATTGGAGGCAAAACCAGCCTGTTGGCTTTAATAAATGTTTAAATGATTTTCAGCAGTCATAAGGTATGAAGATCCAGATTATGGAGAGATCAATTATCTTGGAAACTCCAGGTCCCAAACATTCTGGATAACAGGTTCCATACCCTGTACTATGATATAGCCTACATTATGTCACTATTTTAATTTCTACAACATAGCTGGTTTGGGGTTCCCTTTCACCGTGTTGTTTGATCTGTTCTCCAAGCTGGAGGATCAGAGCACTGCACCTGGGACCTTCATCTGCTGGAGAGGGTTAAGGTGGCCATAGACCGCCTGAGGAAAAACGCCTGCTTAAATGTTTCCAGAAATGGATCAGGGACATTGATAATTTGGATGAGGAGTCTTGGGAGCTGGTTATGCGTCACATGTTAGCCACCACAACTTCGGCTAGAGACAAGTTGGTGCAACTGAAGTTTATGCATCGTTCCTACCTCACGCCGATGCGCCTTCATCATATGGATCCTACCAGAGATCAGAACTGTACCAGAGGCTGTGGACACCCGGGGACATGGTTCCATGTGGTGTGGACGTGCCCCAAATTGACTCGCTACTGGACTGACGTCTTCTCCTTTATCTCTACAGTTTTGGTTTTCCCTTTACTGCCTCAGCCCAGCCTAGCACTGCTTGGATACATGGGTGGTGATATGAGCTCAACTGGCTGTCGGACTTTGCTCCAGCTGCTGTTGTTCTATGCTAGGAAAATGATTGTTCTTCGGTGGAATAAAAAGGAGGCACCCAAACTGGAGGACTGGAAGGACCTTGTTAACAAAGCCCTCCCTTACTATAAAGCAGTATATATGTCTAGAGGATGCACGGACAAATTCATAGCTGTATGGATGCTATGGGTTTTGAACTCTGACACTAATAGCCCACTTGTTTTAAAATTGCTGTTCTATGCTAGCTCCACTAGATTCTAGTCATGTCTACCGTTCACCCCCTCCACACTCCACACCCTACTTGACTCTCTCTCCCTCTTTCTTCTCCCTCTTTTCTTTTTCTTTTATTGCTTTCACTGATTATGTATGATTTTTTGTGTTTCTTTCATGGAACGCTGTCTGTTTTTGATTTTTTTTCTGTGTGAAAAAACTAATAAAAACACCTTTTAAAAAAAAAAAAGGTGGCCATAGACGCACAGATAATATCGTATGAAACAGATTTTGTACAGTATTCGATGTGTGTATGGTAGGAGACAAGCCAAGATATAGGCAGAAAACTTGGATATAGGTTGGCTCGTTGATCAGGCTGGCCGGAAATTTTGGCTTTTGAAGGAACCCAAACATCGGCCATTGTTAGTGCTGAATCATCAGATACAGGTAGAATTCTATTGTTTCTATATGTATATCTGACCATTCATCTCTATACGTGTGTATTGAAACAAAAGATCTTTTCCAGGAAAGATCGTAATTGTAACGTTTATGGCCACCTTAAAGGGGGCCATAGACGCAACAATTACGATCTTTCTTGGAACAGATCTGTCTTGGAAAGATCGTTCGTTTCAATACACACGTGTAGAGCTGAATGGTCAGATATACATATAGAAAAAATAGAATTCTACCTGTATCTGATGATTCAGCACTAACAATGGCCGATATATTTGGGTCGCTTCGATCAAAATTTTCCGTCCAGCCCGATCGACCAGCCGACCAATATCCAAGTCTTCTGCTGATATCGACGGCTCTTCTCCCACCATCGTTCAAAATATTATCTGTGTGTCTATGGCACCTTTAGTCCTGCATAACCTGGACCTATATCTTGTCATACATGAACACTTTAACACCAATTTTGGGCTAACTCAACCTACATTTGCTCTAGAGAGGCAACAGTGAGGCAGAAGAAACCAGCCATGGATCCACAGGGCAGGAACTATATTACAGCCAGGAGCATTTAGGATAACATTCCCTGGCATTACCATAAGAATTGGGCTGGTCCAAAAAGACTTGTGCACTCATTTGGGCCTTCTCTGATATCAGTTTGAGTTCCTATATAATCATTCTATCCACACGGCGCAGGAACCCAGCCATTGATTCCTTCTAATGTTCCTGGCCCTAACGATGCTCCGAGCCAGGCTTGCTTATTGCTCTCATTAAGCTGCTCCATTTCAGGACAGAAAAAGCTGCGCTGGTTGGGGTTAATTAGTCAGCGAGAGATTCAGGCTGACATGTAGCATTCAGGGAATTCCTCTTGGCTACAGACACAGAGATACGGCACAGCTGCTTTGTAATATGTTTCACTATACTGGGACTCTCCCAATGCAGCTCTGTGATACTGCGCAACCTCTCCAGGCTGTGGCCCTTCCACACTGTGGCCCCATATTGTCACTTACCCAGTGCAGGGGTCCAATGCAGACCTTAGCCGCCAGCAGGGGAATGGTGGGGTCCGACGGACACAGCTTGCAGCACTCCTTTAGCACCGACACTGCATATGCAAACTGTCAATGGAAGGCAAAAAGAGAAGGTTAGGGAGAAGACCCAGAGCATGTCTGTATAAAGCAAAATGCTGCTACTCAACAATTACATATTTATGTTGCTTATTCTGATTTACAGTGACCCTTAGCGGAGTGGAATCCCTACATGTATATTCCATTCTGATTTATAATACATTGAGTTTCTTTCTGCCAGCCGCTGGATATCAAGAGTATTAAAACAAGGACGGTTATATACACATATATATAATATATAACATATATAATCCATAAACACAGTGCTACGCAATATGTTGGCGCTATATACATACATGTTAATAATAATAATAATAATAAACAACAATCACAGGCAGATGAAGACAGTCACATGATATACGAGAGACCCCCTCGGGGAGGAAGATCAATATGAACATTTAAAGCAGAGAATGAAGCCCCTCCTCGTACATTACATACACAGCAGTGAACAAAGTAATATGCGGAATATTCCAGTGGGAGACGGCAGAAATGACACGCAAAAAGCAATTAAAGGGGAACTCTACTAATAAGCTAATCACGAAAAACATTTATGATAAAATATATCATTTAAAGCAAGTTTCCGATATACATTTATTATACAGGTATGGAACCTGTTATCCAGAAAGCTACAATACTCCTATCCAGTATGAACACTGGTTAACGGAATTGCATTCAGTAGTACAGGTATGGGACCTGTTATCTAGAATGCTCAGGACCTGGGGTTTTCTGCATAATGAATCTCTCTGTAATTTGGATCTCCATACCATAAGTCTACTAGAAATTCATGTAAACATGAAATAAAGCCAATAGGCTGGTTTTGCTTCCAATAAGGATTAATTATATCTTAGTTGGGATCAAGTACAAGCGACTGTTTTATTATTACACAGAAAAAGGAAATCATTTGTAAAAACTTGGATTATTTGGATAAAATGGAGTCTATGGGAGACGGCCTTTCTTTAATTCTGAGCTTTCTGGATAACGCATCCCATACCTGTATATATATCATCACAATTTGTCCAGACTTTTATCTTTGGGCAGTTGGGCGGCTGCTTCTCCCACGGAGAATATTAAGTACATAACCGGCTTCCAGGCACTTCAGACTGACTGCAGCTAAAAAGTCAGTAGCTCAAGCCCCCAAATTTGTTTTTAAAAAAGAATAAAAAGATATTGGGATAGTGGTTTGTGGAAGATAAATGCCATAAGGTTTGAATAGAAAGATGAGCAACACAAAAAATAATAACTAGAAAGAACGTTCTCTGGTTGGGGGCTGCACCATTATTACTGTGCAGTGAGTTAATTGTAAGTACAGGTATGGGACCTGTTATCCAAAATGCTCAGGACTTTCCATAATTTGGATCTATCATAAAAATAGGAAATAAACCCAATAGGCTGGTTTTGCCTCCATTAAGGATTAATTATATCTTAGTTGGGATCAAGTACAAGCGACTGTTTTATTATTACACAGAAAAAGGAGATCATTTTTAAAAATTTGGATTGTTTGGATAAAATGGAGTCTTCAGGAAATTGTCTTTTGGTAATTTGGAGCTTTCTGGATAAGGGGTTTCCGGATACCTGTACTGAGACCTTACACAAAGTAAGACTACAGCATTAACAGGGCACACGCTACAGCAGACAAACTGTAATTGTGCAATCAGATTTGCATAACTATAACATGATTACGTTTGTTCTCTGCAGAGGTTGTGCTCACTTCTTTACTTATATATAAAACATACGGTCAGCCAGGGCTGGGTCCTATTTTACAAATGTACTTGCCTTTAGAGGTGGGTGAATCTGACGCGTTTCGCCTAAAATTTGCAAAACGGACAACTAATGTCCAAACGCATTGTAGTCAACGGGCGTTTTTTGCACATCATATACATTAGAATTTATGGATGCTTTTTTGCATTGAAAGGCGGAGAAATATTTCGCTCATCACTACCTGCCTCTTAATGATCTGCCCCATTCCCTGCTCATACCTATTTCCTACCAATCTACAAGAATCCGCCCCATCGTCCAGTTATTGACATCATTGCTCCGCCCATCACCCCGCCCAGAGACATCAACCTGCCCATCATTGTCATTGTCCTGCCCCTTTTCCCACCCTCTACATCATCAGACTGTCCCCAGTGTACCGGGTCAGTATCCCCCTAAACTAAAGTTGCCAACCCAATTTATGACTCCTTAGGGCTCGTCCCAAAAGCACTTGCACCCCCGCCTGCTGCACTTGTGCCGGATGAAAAATCCCAATCTCAGTAAAGTCAGGAGGTGCAGCTAGCCCCCTTCCTTAGCCTGATTTTGGGCAGGTGATCAGGACAGGGCCCCTATGCAGCCTCCATCTCCTGCCGCTCCCTACATTGTATCTGTGACTCTACTCTCCTTATATTTCACTTTTACTCTCCATTAGTTGCACTCTGGCTGAATAAAGACAAATTATAAGGAGGGCACGGTACATCTACCCAATATGTATAGACTAATATAATACACAAAAGCCATGAATATCTTGTAAATTAAATCCTTATAAACAGTGACTAGTGATGTCATCAGTTATAAACAGTGAGTTCTGATGTCATTTTTGTCACGACTCACTAAAACGTGTGTATTATAATAAATAAAGATCCCCTTGTTGGAAAATATGAGGATATTAGAAGTCACCTCGGAGTTCCATGACCTGTATAAAAACGATTTGCCTTCGGCCTCGTACTTTTATATGATCATGGAACTCCTCGGTGACTTATAATATCCTTATATTCTACAAGAGGGGGTATTTTGTTCACTATATTAATAACATTCAGCTGTCAGGCTTTTCCAAACTGTAACAGAATCAGAAAGTACATATACATTACAAATATGCAAAATATCGAAGTATTTGCCGATTCCCTGCGGTATTTCCAGCAGTCTAGAGAATTCCTTCCCCAGCACGTCTCTTGTTTCTGGTGAGCCAATGACCTTTCACTAACTATTAATTATCCTGCCAGTATTATTAATATATCTGTAAAGAGTTATTAAAGGATACAACTTGCTAAGTGCACTTGTTACTCTTTCATCAAGACGCTGTTCTCTGATCTTCACAGTTGCTCACAATAGCAGGGTATTAATCATTCAGATTCTGTTACATGGCACAAATCAGTGCACTCTGTATTACAATTTCACAATCAGCTCTGCTCCATCAGTTTTATCATCTCATTTTCTGCTTGATGATTTTTGACAACCCATAGGGGTATATTTATCAAAGAGTGAAGTTAATAGTGAAGTTCCGCCACTAGAGTGAAATTCCGCAGCTCTCCATTAATTTCTAGGGGATTTTTATAGGCGTATTTATCAAAGGGTGAACTTTCACTTTCACCCATTGATAAATAGGCCTTTCAAAATCCCATAGAAATGAATTGAGAGCTGCGGAATTTCACTCTTTGATAAATTAACCCCATAAGCTTAAGGCCCCCATACACGACAGACATAGGCTGCCGACAGATTGAGTCGGCAGCTTATTGGGCTTCCCAGTCAATATTTGGCTTAAAGTTGCCCAGATGTCGATCAGGCGGATTTAAAGATCCTATCAGATCTAGGACTGCATTGGTTCGTTGATGCGGTCCTTGATCTGACCACCCGTATTCTTCTCATTGAGATCCGAACGTTGGGCCCTAGGGCCCACAATCTGATCAGCCCAATATCGACCACCTCAATGTGGGCAGCAAAAAAGCGGATCTCCTTATATATGACCAGCTTTAGCTTCTCAACAAGAGCCCACTGAGCATGTGCAGTGCCACTGACACGGCCTAAAAAGGTACATGATGGGAAGCTCCTCTAGCCAACTGTTCAAGGGGTTGTTCACCTTTAAATTAACTGTTAGTATGATGTAGAGAGGGATATTCTGAGACAATTTGCAAATTGTCGCCATTCTATAACATACTAAAAGTTAACTTTAAAGTCCTAGTTCACCTTTAAGTTAACTTTTAGTATGTTGTAGAACGTCTTTCTAATTGACCTTCGTTTTTTCTTTTTTATGGTTTTTGAATTATCCCCTTTTATTCTTTTTCCAACTTTTAAATGGGGATCACTGACCCCCATCTAAAAACAAATGCTCTGTAAGGCTACAAATGTATTGTTATTGCTACTTTTTATTACTCCTCTTTCTATTCAGGCCTCTCCTATTCATATCCCAGTCTCTTATTCAAATCAGTGCATGGTTGTTAGGGGAATTTGGACCCTAGCAACCATACTCTTGAAATTGCAAACTGGAGAGCTGCTGAATAAAAAGCTAAATAAGTCAAAAACCACAAATAATAAAAAATGAAAACCAATTGCAAATTGTCTCAGAATATCCCTCTCTACATCATACTAACAGTTAATTTAAAGGTGAACAACCCCTTCAAGGCCCCAAAACATAATGTATAGCATTTCTAGCCTACTTCATTGTTAAACTTTAGTTATCCTTTAAGAATCCTTTGGTTAAAGGGCCGTAGGTTTGATAAGTAACAAAGAGTAACGAAGAAAAGTAGCACGAGGGTCCATGGGCTTTGACTTATGCCATTGAAACTAAAATGATACCCCTGTATGAGTGAGCACAGGAAAGTACATGTCAGAGAGAAAAGATAATACAGGTATGGGACCTGTTATCCAGAATGGTTTTCTGGATAATTTGCATCTTCATGCCTTAAGTCTACTAGAAAATCATGCAAATGTTAAATAGAGCCTGTTTTGACTCCAACAAGGATTAATTATATCTTAGTTGGGATCAAGTACAAGTGACTGTTTTATTATTACAGATATGGGACCTGTTATCCAGAATACTTGGGACCTGAAGTTTTCTGGATATTGGGTCTTTCTATAATTTGGATCTTCATACCTTAAGTCTACTAGAAAATCATGTAAACATGAAATAAACCCAATAGGCTGGTTTTGTTTCCAATAAGGATTAATTATATCTTAGTTGGGATCAAGTACAAGTTACTGTTTTATTATCACACAGAAAAAGGAAATCTTTTTTTAAAATGTGAATTATTTGGATAAAATGGAGTCTATGGGTGATGGCCTTTCTGTAATTCTGAGCTTTCAGGATAACAGATCCCATACCTGTACAAGGGATTTATTCTGAGCCCCAGAAGCTCACAGGCTCCCACTACCTAATGATGGCTTTGAGCACATATATCCGGCTCACTATCGATTTAACCACAGGACAGAACATAACTCACACCAAAGTGACGCATTTAGATTTACATGGAAAATATGAAAGGGAGAAAAAGAACCGTTTAATTCTGGCAGATAATTCCTCCCGGTGGGATAAAATCAAGGAAAAGTAAACTTGGCTAATGATTCCCTTTCCATGAGGCTCTCAGTGAGGAGCAGGTCACTTTGATGATTCAGCCTCACATCCTGAATGGACCTGATGATTCTTGTATTGTTCACAGGAGACAATATAGACAAGGAAGGATAAAAGAAGTCTCTGTATAATAATAAAATTCATACGTGGAAGGCAGACTTTATTTAGTGGATCCCATGCCTGTACCTTGTACTTGATCCCAACTAAGATATAATTAATCCTTATTGGAAGAAAAACCAGCCTATTGGGGTTATTTAATGTTTACATGATTTTCTAGTAGACTTAGGGTATGAAGATCTAAATTAGGGAAAGATCCGTTATCTGGAAAGCCCCAGGTCCCGAGCATTCTGGTTAACAGGCCCCATACCTGTGCTATTTTATTATAACAGAGAAAATTTAATTTTTTTGGATAAAATGGAATCTGTGGGAGACAGTCTTCCCACAATTTAGAGCTTTCTGGATAAAGGGTTTCCGGATAACAGATTCCATACATGTAGGAGCAGCAGTGTATTAGGGTTTGGAGAGCAGAGGGATCAGGTGCCACAGAAGGATCATAACATGGGACAGAGAGATGCAATAATGAATAATATAAAGATACAGAAATAAAATGCAACCATAGCATCTTGAAAAACTGCTGAAAATGTTTCCTGTGTCAACAAAAGGTTCATTTACAGTATATACAGGATATCCTGACCATTAAGATGAAAGGAGGGGTTCATTAATGATTATTTTAATGAATTATATCTGCGAGAATTAAAGGGGAATTTACAAAAGCAGCCACAAGTGCAGTCCCATTAAAATGAACCCATATCTTGCGCATGTCGACCCCATTCATCAAGGTACTTGTGTCCAAACATGCTCCATGTAAATATATGGGACCTGTTATCCAAATGCTCGGGACCTGGGGGTTTCCGGATAATGGATCTTTCTGTAATTTGGATCTTCATACCCTAAGTCTACTAGAAAATCATATAAACATTAAATACGGTAAACCCAATAGGCTGGTTTTGCTTCCAATAAGGATTAATTATATTTTAGTTGGGATCAAGTACAAGCGACTGTTTTATTATTATACAGAAAAAGGAAATAATTTTTAAAAATCCAGATTATATGGATAAAATGGAGTCTATGGGAGATGGCCTTTCCATATTTAGGAGCTTTCTGGATAACGGGTTTCCGGATAGCGGATCTCATACCTGTACTTCAATATGGCATTGTGTCCAACCTGTGTCCGTCCTGATGTGGCCACAACCCTGGTATAGCAATCTGTGTCCTTTTGTTTTTTTAAATTGAAGCTGGAGTCATGTTTAAAATCAAAACACGCAATGCGCAAAGTGAAAAAACAAAAAGTTGCTGCAAAACAGCCCTCATTAAAAAAGCAAAAGCACAAATCCCAGACCCCCAGGTTAAAAGGCCATGAAGGACAAGGTCTTCAGATCTCACTTTATTGCAAGGCTTTAGGGAGACCCCTTTGGTCTTCAGACCTTACTCCCCACATGGTTTGGAAGGTCCCTTTGTCCCAGTCCCTATGGGCTCAACCTTGAAACCGAAGGTTCCATCTAACGCACCCACAATGGGGTCAGGGTTCAGGGGAAGTAGGAGCCTAATGGTCACATCCCTCACTAGATCTTAAAGGGGAAGGAAACGTAGTCGGCGCAAACCCAACACCCCCCCTCCGGTGTGTTGCCCACCCTCCCTCCTCCCCCCGGCCTACCCGTCCCGCTGGGCAAATGCCCCTAACTTGTTACTTACCCTTCTGCGCAGGGCCAGTCCAGGGAGTTCACAGACGACATCTTCTTCCACGCGATCTTCTTCCTGCTTTGACCGGCGCATGCGCAGTAGGATCATTTGCCGGTACGATCTACTGCGCATGTGCATGACTTTTGGCGCATGTGCAGTAGATCCGTACCGGCAAAATGATCCTACTGCGCATGCGCCAAAACGCCGTTCACAGCAGGAAGAAGATCGCGTGGAAGAAGATCGCGTGGAAGAAGATGTCGTCTGTGAACTCCCTGGACTGGCCCTGCGCAGAAGGGTAAATAATAAGGGGCATTTGCCCAGCGGGACGGGTAGGCCAGGGGGGAGGAGGGAGGGTGGGCAACAAACGGGAGCGGGGGTGTTGGGTTTGCGCCGACTAGGTTTCCTTCCCCTTTAAGGTCTTCATCAGGGTAAGAATATACAAAATACAAAAAAGGCCTTTTTCTTTTCTGTATTTTGTATATTTTTCCCCCGATGAAGACCTTAATTCTCAAAACGCGTAGGGCCAATGTTTTTGTAATATTTTTCTTTTGATGGAATAAAATGGATTAACTTTATTCTTGAGTGTGCACTCTTCACCCCTTTTGGAACCTTACGAGCAGAGAGCAGCAAGATCCAAAAAAAAAAAAGCACACAAAGATAAGATGTAGTGACGTACAAAATGTGAGATAAATGAATAGAAAAATCATAGTGAGGGTGACTGTGTATGGCCCAGCCTATCGGCCAAAATTTAAAAATCGCTTAGCCTCAGCCAAAAAACCAGGGCATAAGAGCAGTGGCAGAAATGAAGTGAGGATACGCTGTGCCTGTGCCAAGAGGAAACACATGAGGTATGGGCAACTCAAGAACTAGGGATGCACTGAATCCACTATTTTGGATTTGGCAGAAACCCCGAATCCTCCATGAAAGATTTGGCCAAATACCGAACCAAATCCTAATTTGCATATGCAAATTAGGGGTGGGAGGAGGAAAACATTTTTTACTTACATACAATTTAGAATTTGGTTTTGGTTCGGCCGGGCAGAAGGATTCGGGCGAATCTGAAGCCTGCTGAAAAAGGCTGAATCCTGGCCGAACCAAATCCTGGATTCGGTGCATCCCTAGAAGCACTCGAGCTTCAAAAGCTGCCCCTCCCCTGGAGAGACCAAGTTCCTCTCATTGCTTTGAACTTTCAAATGCCATTTTGACCTATAGAGCAAACAGCAGTGCTGAGCATGATTGCCTGTCTTTGCCCCATGATACAATTTCCATGCGGGGAGAAAGACTTCAGACTTCATTATTTTTGTTCCAGCATGGAAAATAAATTGTAGCATCCCAAACCCCCCGTAGTTTGATAAATCAGCCCCATAATTACAGCGCTTGTAGAATTGATTTCCTACTAATTTTAACTGGAAATGTGATAGAGAAATATGTTTTGCATCTGCTTCTACTGATAAAAAATGCAAAGTAATTATCCGATAAAGAAGGATGAAATGAAAGAACTACAGTAACAGCCATTGTGACTTTGGAAATCTGCAGCTAAAGATGAACCTGAATTTATTGATGAATCTGGTTTGCAGGAGGCTTGGATTGTTGAGGGGGATGTGATCTAGTCTAAGGACATTTGCTTTTGCAAATAACAATCATTTAGAAGAACATATGAACCTTGGAATGGAAGAAATAGCCCACATTTGTTATTGGTTTTTCCACTTTCATGGATATAATGAATTAAATTAACTTATTCTTGAGTTGTCAGATACCAATAAGAAATATTCTTTCTTCTCTTAAATGGCAATTTCATAATCATGGCAAATAAAAACTTTCATGGAAATCAATAAAAATGGGACATCCAAAATGTATTTCCCAACACTTTTGAAACTGTGACCTCACTGACCTGCATTGTCAGTAGTTGTGAAGTCATGAAGACCTAGATAAACTACTTTTTTAATATGCTTATCATGGAACCAGTTGCCTCCTTGTTAAAATAATCATTATACAACCAACTGCCATGTTGTTGATATAAGCATCATAGAACCAACTTCCATATTGTTGACAAAAGCATCATAGAGCCTACTGCCACTTTGTTGATATAAGCATCATGGAAACAACTGCCATGTTGTTGATATAAGCATCATAGGACCAACTGCCATGTTGTTGATATAAGCATCATAGAACTAACTGACATATTGTTGATATTAGCATCATAGAACCAACTGCCATGTTGTTGACAAAAGCATCATAGAGCCTACTGCCACTTTGTTGATATAAGCATCACAGAACCAACTGCCATGTTGTTGATATAAGCATCAGAGGACCAACTGCCATGTTGTTGATATAAGCATCATAGAACTAACTGACATGTTGTTGATATAGGCATCATAGAACCAACTGCCACTTTGTTGATATAAGCATTATGGAAACAACTGCCATGTTGTTGATATACTCATCATAGTACTAACTGCCACTTTGTTGATATAAGCATCATGGAAACAACTGCCATGTTGTTGATATACTCATCATAGAACTAACTGCCATGTTGTTGCTATAAGCATCATAGAACCAACTGCCATGTTGTTGATATAAGTATCATAGAACCAACTGCCATATTGTTGATATAAGCATCATAGAACTGACTGCCATGTTAATGATATACTCATCATAGAACTAACTGCCATGTTGTTGCTATAAGCATCATAGAACCAACTGCCATGTTGTTGATATAAGTATCATAGAACCAACTGCCATATTGTTGATATAAGCATCATAGAACTGACTGCCATGTTGTTGATATAAGCATCCTAGAACCAACTGCCACTTTGTTGATATAAGCATCATAGAACCAACTGCCACTTTGTTGAAATTAGCATCATAGAACCAGTTGCCTCCTTGCTGCTATAAGCATTATGGAACCAGTTATCACCTTGTTGATACATCATGAAACCAACCATGGCCAAAATACTCCAATTGTGGTTACAGAGTACAAGGCACATGACAAGAATTCGTATTAATTACGTCAGTAGTTTGTTTGGCTGTAAAAGAGAAAATAGAAAGCCTGGAGAATACCTGGAACAATTGCTGTGGGTGGGGGCGGGGGGAGGGGGGTTCTGTGATGTCCATTGATTTAAAGATTCCTTTATACAAAAAGGCCTTTTACTCTCTGTTAACAACTTCGCTCTACAAACCCTTTCATTGTCCATGGAACATTTTGAGAAGATGCCATAATATTATCAGGCGCCACAACGACATAATTGAGACAGGCGTTAGGAGATTTTCATTGCCCATATTATACCGTCTCTTCCACTAAAGCAACTATAAATAGCTGACATTTTTAATCTCACATCAGAAGTATTTCTAGAGGAGATGTGTCACAGAGACATGACTTCCATTTATACGTGCTTTGGAACAAAAATAGCTAATCGGGGAAACAGAACGAGAACTCCTTTGTCGGCATCATGCAGGTCACTCTGTGACAAAACGTTCCCAATTAATAAAATCAGAGGGCAACCCTTGTAGAGCGTCATACAGTCTGTTCATTCACAAAATGCCTTAAAAGAACAGATTTTTGGAGGAAGCTAAAATGCTTGAGTACATCCTTATGGTTTTTAGGGAAAGTGACACAGTAGATAAAGCAGATAAATCAGGTAAAGACAGTTAGCAACTTTAAAAATAATATATAGTACCATATATAAAACTATATGTGTTTTAAAGGGGACCTGTCTCCATAAAAAATAATCTAGAATTTGGTTTTATTGTGATTGTCAAGCAAAATAACCTTTCCTTACACTAAGGGGGTTATTTCCTAAACACAGAATGCAAAAATCTAGAAAAAAATGAGTGATTTTTTTTTATAAAATCAGACTTTTAAAAAAAATCACAAATTTTTCGGAATTTATTAAACCCTGAGGATTGCCTATAAGTCAAGGTTGCATATTAGTCTATGGGAGAAGTGCCAATGATTTTTTGATGTGCGCTGGGTTTCGTGCAATACCCCAAAGTCTTTGGAGTTTTGGGGCAAAAAAGCACAACTTTTATAGCAGAGTTTGTAGCAGAAAATGTTGAGATAAAATCTAACTTTGATAAATAACACTCCAATTGCAAAAATCCCCAAAAAAGTAGTGACTCACAAATCACAAATTTGTAGGAATTTATTAAACCCTGAGGATGGAAAAGTCCGAATCTGAAAATCCGGCATCTCAGACCTGTTGAGGTTGCATATAAGTCAATGAAGTCCCAATGATTTTTTGATGTGCGCTGGGTATCGTGCAATCCCCCCAAGTTTTCAGGCAAAAAGTGCTTGTGGACCACCCATATAACTTTAACACCCTAAACCCAACCACTTTGAGGGTATTCTGTGGGTCCTACACACAGTGCATGACTCCATTATTCTAGTTCCATTATTTATAAATAAGCCTTCAGCTTCACAAGATTGGAGACAAATTATCTAAATTATTACTGTTGCCATCTTGTCTTACTATACCTGCAGATCCCAGTCTTCCTACAAACAACTACTGGTGCCATGGTTCTAGCCCAATGGACTCAAAGCAGGACTTATTTTGAAAATATTTGATTTGATTTTCATATTAAACTAATGAAATCAGAATGATAGCATATGTTATGCAGATGAAGAGATTATGTTATATTCAATACAATGGCATGATATTATCAAAACTGTATACCATTCGAAGGTGCTTATTTTTGAATTCCAGGCTTGAAGGCAAGTTTTGGTTGCATAAAAACCAGGTCTTGTGCCAAAAAGAGCCTCCTGTAGGCTGCCAGTCCTAGCGGCTCCCCAACCCCCAAACTCATTTTATATTGGAATGTGGCTCATGGATAAGAAAGGTTGGGGACCCCTGACTAAAGGCAACCCTGCTTATATGAGGAGCTGCTCAGGTCTAGGTACTATCACTTCAATTAGCATGTGACAAATTAAAAAAAGGATAAGGTGTAAACAGTAGAAGAAGAAGAGACAGTAAAAGAAGAACATAGACAGGGAAATATGGGAAGGGTGACTGCAATAGATGGCTGGTGCCATTGGACAATATCAACACAGAAGATATGTCTTTTTGAAAGTTCTATATTCCATCTTTATTATACAACTTGCTCTCCACCTGTGCTCATATGAATACAAAATGAAACCTTTAAGTCAGATCATTTCAGAATTTGAATAATTGTGCCAATGTTTCAGTACTGGAGTATACACTGTCCTTAAATCTCCTTGAACTTTCTCCAATGGCTACTCGCTACATACCATCACTATGGTACAAAGACCAGGCTACAAAACAATGAAAAGGTTCAATGCGAGCAGTTTATCTGCTTTTTATTCTGAATTCTTCTTCTATTTCGGATTAGTACAAACATCCCCAGTATGTATCACATCATTCCCTCGAGGAATATTTACTGCAGTGCAACACTTTTAGACTGGATAGGTTGTTATACCAGGAGATCAATAGTTATGTTTGTCTTAATGCCAGTGATAAAAATGGATCAATGTTGAGATTCTAGAGGTTATTGACTGATTCCAAGCATTCTGCATTATTAGAATTGCTATTGCATATATACAGCAGCTACAGTGATGCCTACCATTCAATAATATTGGTGGCTGCCATCTTTGGCCATGTTCCCTGCAGGAACCTTGGTGATTGGTGGCCAGCCACAATGCCAGTATGCATTCTTTTGGTCCAATCACAATAATCCATGCTGGGGTTGGAAGGGCTGGAGCCAAAGATGGAGGCTTTGCAGTTCAAAAACCAATACAGGAGCAAACTCATGAATCAGAATAAGGGTCAAAAGATGTGTCAATGGAGGTGACATCAAATGACTTCCAGGTTGTCTATACAAAAGCAGGTTCTGGCTGCTGCATTGGTGAAGCAAATTTTGGAAACTTTGCTTGTCTTTAACAGAGGTATGAGAACTGTTATTCAGAAACCCATTATCCAGAAGAATTACAGGATTGTCATCTCCCATAGACTCAGTTTTGAACAAATAATTATAATTTAAAATATCCTTCCTTTTTCTCTGTAGTACTAAAACAGTTTTTTTTTGTACTTGATTCCAACTATCCTATTGGGTTTAATCAAAGTATGGCTATCCAAATAGGGAATAGACCTCTTATCCAAAAAACCCCAAGCATTCTGGATAACAGGTCCTGTGCATGTAATGGCTAATCTCTTTAACAGGTTAAGAATTTCCCCTTGCCGGGTCACCACATCCATCCATTAGATTGCTACTGTCAAGTAAACAGCATTTGACGTCAGAACCCATTTAATACAGTAAACACTAACACAGATATAACCGGAATAGTACAGAAAGGACAAGTGAAAATTAAATTCCCAAGTCTCACGTTAGCACTGTGTAAGTAAATGCAGGTTCTATGTCAAGTCATTATTTAAAGCACATTCTTTAAGGTCTCCCAGACAAATCAGGAAGATCTTCAATGTCAGAATATCATGTGCAATCAATCAGGCTTGTGGTACGACCTACTGGTTTTCCAACAGTCCTGATTCTAAAAAGACATCTGTAATTACACAACGCCATAATATGGGGAATTGGCAAAGCAATTAGGAGAGACATTGTAGGGGAGGAATACAATGAATTCCTGCAAATGAGAAATTCCAGTATAGCAGGTAGGAAGGCTACATTTCCATTTGCCCTTTTCCAGCCTATAAATCAACTCAACCTTAGGAAAAACAGAAACATGTCAAAATCAACACAATCCATCCCACCCAAGGCCATTTATTGTCAATCACCAGCTAATGTGTGAGAAGAGTCTATGAATGTCTTGAAGTGCTTAGCTGCTTTTTACCATGAGACATAAAAACTGAAGGGATGGTCAATGCAGTATTCCACTGGTAGGCTGCCCATGTTGTACACCATGAGTATATTACATAAAGCATTCATTTAGCACATACTCTGGAAGCATTGGGTGCCTGTTCTGTTGAATGCATCCAATTAGAGGTACGAATGCAAATAGAAACCATTATGATTATCATTGCAATAGAAAAATAAATAATTTAGGAAACAAAAGGGAAGGGGAAAAGTAAAATGTAGGGGAGGGAAAGAAAGAAACTGAGAGGAAACTAAAGGAATGGAGATGACAGGGCACAAAAAGAAAGAAGAGGAAATAAATAACAAGGAAAGGAGATGAAACAAAAGGAATGAAGAATAGAGGGAACAAATTGAATGGAGAGAAAATAAACAAGGAAACAAAAGGAATAGAGGAGGAACAAAAGAAAATAAAAGGAATAAATAATAGAGGGAACAAAGTAAATGGAGCGAAAATAAATGACAAGGGAAGGAGAGGAAACAAAAGGAATAGAGGAGGAACAAAAGTAAATAAAAGGAATAAAGAATAGAGGGAACAAAGTAAGTGGAGAGAAAACAAACGACAAGGAAAGAGAATCAACAAAAGGAATAGAGGAGGAACAAAGGGAAAGAAAATAAGAGCAATGAAGAATAGAGGGAGCAAAATAAATGGAGAGAAAATAAACAATAAGGAAAGGAGAAGAAACAAAAGGAATAGAGGAGAAACAAAAGTAAAGGAAATAAAGGAATGACGATTAGAGAGAACAAAGTGAATGGAGAGGGAAAAAAAACCAAAGGAGAAGAAACCAAAGTAAAGAAGAGTAAATATACATAAAGGAGAGGAAACAAACAGAAAGGAGAGATAAGGAGAAGACAGTAAAGAAAGAAAGGGAAAGAAATGTATTGACTATGACTGTTCATTTCACAGTTGGAAATGTTTCTATCTTAGTGCCAGGCATCTGAGTATAACCCCATTCAGTCTCACTATTCAGTGGCTTGTGAGTATAATAATGAGACATATCGCTGGGACCATACCCAAGACTGATGCCCAAATACACTGGTGGATATTCTAACCCTCCTCTCTGGATCTATTTGGGGAAACAGAGGACGGCTGATCTCTTCTAAGAATTCTGATTCCCAAGAATCCGTTTCATCCCTGGTTTCCTAGCAACCCGTCTCCTCTTGTGCAAGGAAATCACCAGAAGGGAAGAATAGTGTCCCAGAAAAATCCATACGCTCTTGCCACAATATATATTTTTATACCTCTCTACGTGACCTTTTCTGATCAGACGCGCACTATTTTTCAAGAACGTTTTGCATTTGTAAATATCGCATGCCCGGAATACGTTTCTCACTTGCAGTTCAAACAAAATTCCCCCGGGCTGATATTGAAGATCGTCGGCATGATTTGCAATAATTAAAATATATAAATACGGTATATTTAAGCATTTTACTGTCATGTTATGGAGGCCCGTCCTCATACAGATATAAGTCGTGTTTTCCCTTGATACCGATGAGCAATTTATATCGTATAAAATTGGGACAATACTGGGCAAATATTCTCCCTTCCTTAGTGTAGCTGGATACTGAACTGCACCTCTCGCTCTGACGTTAAATTCTCAATGAACTGCGCAGGAAACGGGTATTTCAACCGACTATTCTGACCCAAAATTTGAAGTTCCGCCCGTGTGAACGAAACCCTATTTCCTATCCATTTCCCACCACTCATTTCTATGCATTACTAAACATGGGACGCTGCACTTTCCCACAGGGGTGGAAGGGACTGGTTTTCTTCCATGAGCTGTGACATTCCAGTCGGGAACGACTTCTTCCAAATGGAACGTGGAATGCAGGAAAAAGAAAGTATGGCAGGGTTTTTTATTTTAAGAGGTTATTATGTATTTTTTTCACTATACAATACCTCATACTGAGCAGCATGTTGTTTTGTCTTGTTCCATACAAATACATAGGGGGGTTATTTATAAAACTCCAAATTTATCTCATTATTTTTTGAAATATACTCCGACCTAATCCGCATGGGTTATTTCTCCTTATTTATTAATACATTTTCCCCGAAAAATTCCAGTGTCTGAGAAAACGTGAAAAAATGATGAAAGTCGTATGAAAATTCGTATCGTACGAATGTTTCGCCTTAAAACTTTTTTTTTCAGATTTTTGAAAATCTTCAAATTTTTGCACAAAACCCAGCACAGATCAGGATATCTTCGGGACTTCTCCCATTGACTTATATACAACCTCAGCCAGTCTGAGATGCTGGATTTTCGTGATTCGTGTATCATAAATCACAAAAAATTCGAGTTTTATTTTTTACAAAAAATTTGGATTTTATAGTCAAAAAACCTCAAATGTTTTGAGTTTTTGGCATTGGGGCAGATTTATCAAGGGTCAGGTTTCGAATTTGAAAAACATAGAAATTCGAATTCAAAAAGACCAACGAAATTAAGTCAAAGTTTTTTGGCCGAATAGGTCTGTTTTCGATCGAATATTTCTGTTTTCAATCTAATTTGAATCGTACGAACCACTTTTTTTGTACAGGTATGGGATCCGTTATCTGGAAACCCATTATCTAGAAAGCTCCAAGTTACAAAAAGGCCATTTCCCATAGACTCCATTTTATCCAAATAATCCAAATTTCTGTGTAATAATAAAACAGTCACTTGTACTTGATCCCAACTAAGATATAATTAATCCTTATTGGAAGCAAAACCAGCTTATTTGCTTTATTTAATATTTACACAATTTTTTAGTAGACTTAAGGTACGAAGATCCAAATTATGGAAACATCCCTTATCTGGAAAACCCCAGGTCCAAAGCATTCTGGATAACAGATCACATACCTATACTTGATCCCAACTAAGATATAATTAATCCTTATCGGAAGCAAAACCAGCCCATTGGGTTTATTTCATGTTTATATGATTTTCTAGTAGACTTAAGGTATGATGATCCAAATTACGGAAAGATCCCTTATCTGAAAAACATTCTGGATAACAGGTCCCATAGCAGTACTTTGTATCTTACACTTCCCCATGAATGCATTAGCCCAACAGACTAAGACGAAGAGTTTCAGCAGGATAAAATGACAGACAGACAGACAGACAGACTAGCAGGTTAATTACTGAGCTGATCCCCCTCGTTGTCATTGTAAAATACCCTTCCACTATGTCCCATCATAAGCACGGCACTCATGTAATTACAAGGCCAGAGTATTCTATTAGTACATTATGGAATGTATATTATAACATAATATCTACTGCCCTTTCTCATCCTTGCTGAAAGCTGCAACTGTCATCTGCTGAGGAGGGGGGAGGGATTATTACTGCATTCACTACTGTGACCTACTGTCACTGCCTTGTCATGGAATTCTCTACTTATTGATGGCTTGGACTACGTATAGATTACTCCCATGACCTGAGTTATTTAGGGAGAAGTAATGGTTCTAAATATGCACCAATTCAATAAATTCACAATAAGCAGCTCTCTGGCCCAGGAGGAGTTACAGTTCTTACCATTAAAGTTGTTCACCTTTAAATGAACTGTTAGTATGATGTAGAGAGGGATATTCTGAGACAATTTGCAATTGGTTTTCTTTTTTTATTATTTGTGGTTTTTGACTTATTTAGATTTTTATTCAGCAGCTCTCCAGTTTGCAGATTCAGCCATCTGGTTGCTAGGATCAATTTTTTTGAGGCAAATTCACAAATTTATTCGCCACTGGGAAACGCGGAAATTTGCCATGCGTAATTCACGCCTATCACTAGATAGATAAATTCACCCATCGCTAGATATGAAACGCCAAATTACGGAAAGATCCTTTAACCGGAAAACCCCAGGCCTCAAGCATTGTTTATAACAGGTCCTATACCAGTTATACCAGTGCAGGGCAAAAGTTCATTATATTGTCATTCCATTAAAACACTTTCATTTTTTGGTGTTACTGTTGTTTTAAAGAATTTTTCTTCTTTCTGTTTCTTTAAATAGTCCCAGAATTACTGTAAACCAATCGCTGTCCCTGCTATGCAAGTCTCCTGGTCCAGCTTTAATCTCTGGTTTCCTGGAATCTGAGTCAGAGACTCAGCCAGTAGGCGGGACCTAACTGCCATCATGGCCGCTTACGTAGTGATTTTTTTTATTCAGCTCATGACGTTTGAGTAAAGCAGCGTTCACTAACACACTATTCCGTACACCATCTATTAAATGTCACCCTGTATGCCTTTTCATTTAAATTTAAAGCAGCCCTTAGACAGTGGTAGTCTACTATGCAATATAAATCATTAATGCCATCTCTTGGGTTACCAGCAGGTGAGGGAGAGTAATGTAGGTGTCAGCAGTGTTAATGACATGATCCCAAATTCTAGCACGTGTCACACGCATACACTCACACACAGATGAATAAACTCACACACACTCACACACTCAATTCAGACAAAATAATGCTACAGGCTGCTCTCCTTATATTCCTGTGCGACCAATCAGAAAGCAAAAATCCTTTGACATGGGATTTGATGACATTAACTCTTTTCATACCACTATATGAGTTTACTGCAAGCACACAGGGCACTATTCTCTCCCATGGCTATTTTCTATTGATCGATAGCGGCCATGCAAAGGCATCAGTGTGATCCGTTCAGCAATGGAGCTATTAACCCCCGTGCTGTCCGGCCGCTCACAGGAGGAAGATGACGCATTGCAGAGACTATGAGAGGAATCCCTTGGGACGGGATATGAAATGCTGGAGGAGACTCTGGTGGGAAGGAATTCCCTCTTTCCCTTAAAAGGCAGAGACTATTTGTAGCCTGTATCAGTTTGCAGGGACCTGTTTCTACTAGCGACCGGGCCAATTTATAAGCTCAGGAAAGAGATGAAACCGTATTACTTAATGGCAGTCATATCTGACTATTGCAAGAATGTTCCAAGAATACAAATGTGTTTCATAAAGAGCTGACACTGTACATCCCAGTCCGGCAGCAGCAGATACAGACCAGAGACCCCTGGATATTTATAACACTGTCTGTTTAAATCAGTTTTCCCCATAATGTCAGAGAAACCGCAGAATTAGGCAATTAGCTCAAGTACAAGCTACTATTTTATTATTACACAGAAAAAGGTATTCTTATTTAAAAATTTGAATTATTTGGATAAAATGGAGTCTATGGGAGATGGACTTTCGGTAATTTGGAGCTTTCTATATAATGGGCTTCCCCATTTAATCAAATTCACATTTTGAAACTGAGTCCTCTGTCAAAAGAAACAGCACATTTCTTTCCTTCTATTGTGTACTCATGGGCTTCTGTATCAGACTAACTGTTTTCAGCTTAAACCTCCAGGGCTTGGGCTTGAGCATGCTCAGTTTGCTCCTCTCTCTCTCCTCTCTCCCTCTCTGCTGTAATGAGCCCAGAGCTATGAGTGAGCAGGGAGAGACTCAGGCAGGAAGTGATGTCACACCAAGCTAATATGGCAGCTGCTATCCTAAACAAACAGAAAGAACTTCTAGAGCTGTTTACTTAGGTATGGTAAAGCATTCTGTAGAATAAATATAGTGTTATAGCTTGCACTATGGTGGCTAATCTATTGGCAATAAACTGCCTCTGTAGCTTTCCTTCTCCTTTACGACAAAACGATCCTATCAGGTTTATTAGTTGTTTACGTGATTTTTTAGTAGACTTAAGGTATGGATATACAAATTATGGAAAGATCACTTATCCAGAAAACCTGATCATTCTGGATAACAGGTCCCATATCTGTAACTGCATTACCACCAAAACTCTCCCCTACAAGCAACAGTCATCCTGCTACATTTTTTTATCAAGTTGACCACCACTTGTATCTCCAGCCTTTTCCACCCACCCTTTCCAAACCTAAACCCTAATCTCTAGGGCCTACAGAACTATGCAACGCTCGTCCCTCAATAACCAGCAATGTTTCCCCAAGGAAAGAGCTACGGTACATATTGATCAACATTGCTGCTCGCATGGATCACCTCCCACTGGAAGCTTTGCTATTAGCCTGCATTAGACCGCAACTGCCGACTGAGGAGACTGCATGGTCAATGGCCGCCATCTGCAGCCCAATAGTGAAGCAACCTGCAGAGATAAACCTGGAGCGGGTGTCCTAATCCTATAAGGCATGGCATTCAGCTGGCATTTACTCCAGTCAAAAGTAATCACGTGCCCTTCTCTGCCCTAAACTAAAACTGGCCCTGCCCTATGGGGAAAGAGCCCCTCGTATCTGTATCATAACACTGTCATCATGATATACAATCCCCATAGTGTTATATGACTATTGGAATGAATAATGGGGGTGAATAAAGATTAGTTACTATCCAGATCCATAGAGAGATACAGCCGCTGTATTACAATATGAAATAATCCGTAATTCACCATCTCAGCGCAGTTATCTGTCCCTGCACCAACTGCCCCCTGGCACATTTATTGCGGCTAGTCAAGTGCTCCACGAACCGGCAGTCGGACATTAGATATAGTCAAGGTGGTATTTTAAGGCACGGATCGGTTTCACTTTCAACTCGGATTTCAACCACAAGGAAATACAAACATTACTCACTGTCAGTTGGGATTCAGATTCAGGCCCGGCAGTGATTTATTGATACATGCGAAAATCTCTTAATGCGGCATATCGGATGGGAAAGTTTATCTAAGGCTAAAGCAGGGAAAGATATTTAACCTTTTTCCAGGAACTGACACTCAAAATAATCTATTGTTTTTCTGGGCATTTAGGAAACTGTCAGATGCCAGAGGAAAGGTGCTCCAGGTGCTCCTCAAGCCTTTAGATTTAGACACTATGGGGGTTATATAATAAAAGGCACTAAGTTTGCCCAGTAACCCACAACAACCAATCAGCAGGTAGCATTTACTGATCTTATTGGTTGCTATGGGTTACTGCTCCTGGGCAAACTTAGTGCCTTTTATTTCATATTGGGGTATAAAGGGCAACTGAAGAAGAGCTCAGAAAACAGGCTGATCATTAGGCTACATTGTTATTATCATTGCTTCATGGTTTCGATTCCTTTTCATCTTTATTCCCATCTTTATTCATCTTTTTTACGGTGGGTTTCACTCAAAACTTTGATTAAGTAGAAAGATTTTAGTTTTTTGGGCGAAAGTGCTCTAGTGATATCTACAAGGTGCTATCTCCAAAATAAAATTATAATTAAGTCAAACAAAGTGCTTTTAGTGCTTGCTTCAAAAGGTAAAATGATTTCAAATAAGGTGCAATGGTGTTTTCTTCAATCAGTAAGGGACAGGCCACACAGGGCATTTTGGGGAGATTTGGTCGCCTGGCGACTAATCGCCTCGTTTTTGCGGCGAACATCTCCCCAAACGCCTTCCCTGACTCTGTGCCGGCTAAAATGAAAAATTGCCGGCGCTAATCACATGCGGCGATTCGTTTCCGGAAGTGGCCCGTTTCTTATTCTGCAGATCATGGAGGTGAACCTTTGCAATACAAAGAGATGGGTTCTGCCGCATGAAGTGATGTCACTCCTGACGCGTTTCGCTAAAGTCAGCTTCTTTGGAAGCTTCTTGAAGAAGCTGACCTCAGCGAAACGTGTCCGGTGTGACATCACTTCCGGTCGCAGCAGTGAGTGAATGTACAGGTGAAACATATGGGAGAGGGAGACACTGGCAGAACAAGTCGAAAAATCTGTGCATAGACTTTCTATGGTTCAAGACACACACAGATTAGTGTAGTAACACTTTGGTGACTGCACTGAATATTAACAATATTGCACTAGGTTCTGTTATTTGTTTTTTCCCCATAGCCTGTGGCACTAATCTATAATTGTATCTTGATTTGATGATCCAGTGGAGGAACTGTGACAAAGATCGGCAAAGTAAAAAATTCTGAGGGTTTACTTTTCCTTTAAATCTTGCAAATATTTGTTGTTTGTTGCAATTTTACTCTGTTATACTGTTTCTCTCCAGGCCTTCTCCAATTCATATTCAACTCCATAGTAGTGCTTGGTTGCTAGCTAAAGTTGACCCTAGCAACCAGGTAGCTGCTGAAATTTCAAGTCGACGAGCTGCTGAACAAAAAAGCAAAATGTTCTAGAAACCCCAAAAAAAAAATTAAAAAAAGAGTCCAGGAATATCACTGTCTACATAATTCTAAAAATTAATCTAAAGGTGAACAACCCCTTTTACAGATGAATTAAACATAAGTGCTATAAATATGGTATATTTTATCTTAGTTGAATCTAAGGGATTTATTTACTAAACTCGATTTTTTTCTGGTCGAGGTTTATTGGGCAAAAATTTTAATTTTTCGAGGAAAAAAAACTAGAATTTTTGAGATTTATTATACCCCAATGCTGCAAAAAAGCTTGAATCTGAAAATCCGTCATCTCAGACCTGCCGAGGTCCTGTGTAAGTCAATAGGAGATGCCACTGTTGTAATTTGAAAAAATTTTGGTTTGCACTGGGTTTAACCCGATAATCCGAAAAATTCATTGTTTTCGTCAAAAACCCGAAAAAATGTGCGATATGGCAGAACAGCCTGAAAAAACGTATGATTTGGGTTTTTGCTCAATTTTATCGATTTTTCGAGTTATTTTAATGATAAATACGGCAAAATCAGGGATGGGAGTTTGGTTGAGTTTTTTTTTATTGAAACTATGAGATAAATTCGGATTTTAGTAAATAACCCTCTAAGTGTCCTTGTACACATTACACCTGACACACAGGCCTCCCGTGTAACTTCGTTTTTTCGGCAGCAAGACAATTACATATGATTTATTTGCAGGATATTAGGTCACATTTACAGAATATCTGCCTCAAGCAACACATCTCCCTCATACAATTCATCATTACAAAGTCAGAAAAAGCTGAATATGAAATTTATCACAGACACCAGACTCCTGGGCACATTATGAAAATCTTACCTGCAGCAAAGAGACAAGAGGAAAGGAGAGAAAAGGGTAAAGCAAAAGAGAAGGAGCCGAGGGAGAAGCAACGAGTGGATCAACAGAGGAGAAGAATGAGAGGAGGGGAGAGAAGAAGAGAAGGAAAGGAGAGAAACATTGGCAAATTGGGGAAGCAGAGGGGATCATGGGAATGAAGAACTGAACAGTGAAGAGAAGATCAGAAAAGAAGGGGACAGAGACGGTAAATGGTAAATGAGGGAGAGAAAGTGAAATCAAATAAAAAAGAGCAGAAAGAGGAGAAAATGAAACAAAGTTAAAGGGGTTGTTCACCTTTAAATTAACTAGGGATGCACAGAATCCAGGATTTGGTTCAGGATTTGGCCAGGATTCGGGCTTTTTCAGCAGGATTCTGATTCGGCCGAATCCTTGTACTCGGCTGAACCAAATCTGAATCCTAATTTGCATATGCAAATTAGGGTGGGATGGAAATTGCGTGACTTTTTGTTATAAAGCAAGGAAGTAAAAAATGTTTTCCCCTTCCCACCCCTAATTTGCATATGCAAATTAGGGTTCAGATTCAGTTCGCTATTCGCCCGAATCTCTCGCAAAGGATTCGGCCAAATCCAAAATAGTGGATTCAGTACATCCCTAAAATTAACAGTCAGTATGCTGTAGAGAGGGATATTCTAAGACAATTTGAAAATTGTTTTTCATTTTTTATTATTTGAGTTTTTTAAGCTTTTTATTCAGCAGCTCTCCAGTGTGCAATTTAAGATATCTGGTTGCTAGGGTCCTAATTCCCCTAGCAACCATGCATTGATTTGAATAAGAGACTGGAATATGAATAAGAGAGGCCTGAGTAATAAAAAGTAGCAATAACAATACATTTGTAGCCTTAAAGAGCATTTGTTTTTTAGATGGGGTCAGTGACCCTCATTTGAAAGCTGGAAAGAGTAAAAATATAAAAAAAAACTTTAAAAAAATGAAGGCCAATTGAAAAGTTGCTTAGAAGTAGCCAATGTATGACATACTAAAAGTGAACTTGGACCCCTTTAAACCCGACAATGGGGATGGGCTTAGAAATTGAAATCAGTGAAACTTCTGCAATGTTTTAGAATAGTAGAGTCCAATGAGTGCTGGTAGCGCAGTACAGTGAGTAGGAAACACATGAGCTATAAGTGTATATATATATATATATATATATATATATATTATATATATATATATATAACAAACAAGGGAAAGTTGTGCTCACCACTATTTTTTAAAAACATTAGGCGGGGGTGCAATGAGGCTGTGACCACAAAATACATATAGACACATACAAGAGTCCTCTGCACTCGACCCATATTGATATAATATATATATTGATAATGGGTTGAGTGCAGAGGACTCTTGTATGTGTCTATATATATATATATATATATATAATGTCGTGACTTACCTTGCCGCAAGATATCATCGACAGCCCCAACTGGTACCACAAATGGAATTCTCCAAAGGCGAGTTTCATAGCCCGTTCCAGGCACTGGAATATATGATATAAAAAGAAATAGGTCTGAGAATCCTAGGGGGACATAGCTAGGAGAATAAAAGATTCATCAATAAATTGGCAAAAAAAAACCATTTTTTTTATTTTCTTCCCAAAGTTTTACTTCCCCTTTAATTCTCTCCAGCCTGCATTTTCATCTTGCAATAGAATTTCAACTAATTCAAAGTTTACTGGTCCTCACTTGTAAAAAAAAAAAACAGCCAGGTTGTTGCCATGGAAACAACCTGGCTCCCAGCCCTAGTTTTTTTATTTTTTTTATATTTTAGGCAAACGGCCTACATTTATAGCCGTGCCGGCAGGGAGAATGTGACTTTCATAAAATATCATCTGGAGCAGTTAAAATGATATACAAATACATTTCTGACGTCCGGTGACTCCTGCCGGGTCATTGAGGCCAAAGTCACAATATAGTGATGGTGAAAGATTTAAAGGGCAAGTAACATGAACATTTTGTGTTGCAGCAGTCGTAACAAACATTTACCTTTCCCTCCTGTTCTCTGATAACCCCCCAATGTACTATAAATGTCCATGAATATAATATCTCTACAGTGGGTGCAGCTCTCTCGCTATTTAGGCTTTTACTGATTAAATCTAATGGCCCTTTCTGATATAAGGCTCCCACTACAAATCCATATCAGAGCTCAGAATGTTGCTTACACCTAACAATAGCACCCTGAGTTACAGTCCTGCAGCAAAAACCTGTGGTACCCTGTGGGTTGCAGGATGAAGTTTCGGGAGCGGGTATAGACACGGGTCGGCGCAGTGGCGTAACTAGATATTACTGGGCCCCACAGCGAATTATTTTTCAGGCCCCCAAAATTTTTAGCAGTTGACTTGTTTTACCAATATTTATTGAAGCTGTATATGAATTAGGGCCTCGTGGGGCCCCTATACCTCCTGGGCCCCCCTGCAGGCGCAGGGTCTGCTTCCTCTATAGTTACGCCCCTGGGTCGGCGGTTCTCCGGGTTAGCTGGTTGTGGTCTTCACAATTGCAAGTTACTCCTTTATTTCTGATCACGCCTACTTCTAATGATGTCACTTCCGGTTTACAATGACAGCACTTGTTTCTTGATGGTCAGCAGGTCGCGGATAAGGTACTTGCAGGTTGCAGGATGAAGTTTCGGGAGCGGGTATAGACGCAGGTCAGCGGTTCACTGGGTTTGCGGGTTGCGGTCTTCTCAATAGCGAGTTCTACTCCTTTTTTTCTGAGCACGTCTACTTCTAAAGATGTCACTTCCAGTTTACAATGACAGCACTTCCTGTTTTACTCCTTTTTCTCTGAGCACGCCTACGTCTAAAGATGTCACTTCCGTTTTACAATGACAGCACTTCCTGTTTTACTCCTTTTTTTCTGAGCACGCCTACTTCTAATGATGTCACTTCCAGTTTACAATGACAGCACTTCCTTATTTACTCCTTTTTTTCTGAGCACGCCTACTTCTAATGATGTCACTTCCAGTTTACAATGACAGCACTTCCTGATTTACTCCTTTTTTTCTGAGCACGCCTACTTCTAAAGATGTCACTTACGGTTTTCAATGACAGCACTTCCTGTTTTACTTCTTTTTTTCTGAGCACGCCTACTTCTAATGATGTCACTTTCAGTTTACAATGACAGCACTTCCTTATTTACTCCTTTTTTGTGATCACGCCTACTTCTAATGATGTCACTTCCAGTTTACAATGACAGCACTTCCTGTTTCTTGATGGTGAGCGGGTCGCGGGTCAGTTTGCGGATAAGGCGCTTGTGGGTCGGGTAGCGAGTCCAAGCAGATAAGTAGGCGGGTTGCGGGTCGGGTTTGGGTTTAACAAATTGGTTCTCCGCAGGACTCTACCCTGAGTCATCACAATGTCTGATGAAGCTTCATACAGTACAGCTTATGGGACCCTGGAATCTCCTAGAATGCTAAGAAATGTAGAACGGGTATGGTATCTGTTATCCAGAAAACCATTATCCAGAAAGCTCCAATTATGGACTGGTCGTCTCCCACAGTAGACTGGCCCCCCTTCCTGCCTCCCCTTTGCTCAGTGTTACCCCTGAATTGTCTCCCCTCTAGACATAGCACGAAGATTATGAAGAAGATGGAGCCGTGAACTCTGCTGCGTTGACTCTGCATGTGCCATCAGTATTTCTAGAGGGGAGACAATTCAGGGGTAACACTGTGCAGAGGGGGAGGCAGGGTGGGGGGGCAGTGGGGACTTTTGCCTAAAGGGGGGTTTATTCCCCCTCTAAGGTATGAAGATCTAAATTACAGAAAGATCTGTTATCCGGAAGACCCCAGGTCCCGAGCATTCTGCATAATAGGTCCCATACTTACCTGTCACATTTATACAGGTATGGGATCTGTTATCCAGAAGGCTCCAAACTACAGGAAGGCCGTCTCCCATAGACTCCAAATAACATTAATCCAAATTTTAAAAAGGATTCCCTTTTTCTGTGTAATAATAAAACAGTTGCTTGTACTTGATCCCAACTAAGATATAATTAATCCTTATTGGAGGCAAAACCAGTCTATTGGGTTTATTTAATGTTTACATGATTTTCTAACGGATTTAAGGTATGAAGATCCAAATTACAAAAAAATCCGTTATCTGGAAAATGCCAGGTTCTCGAGCATTCTGGATAACAGGTCCCATACCTGCACAGAGACAGCTGGAGAGACAGACAGACACTACATACATACTAATAGACAGTCTATTATGCACAGATTATAACCTATAATGATACTGTAATAAATACCTAATCAAGGTTGGGTGTATTTACCCTTTACTGCAGGGGGACAGAGTACTTTTTCAAGCTTGTTTGGGCCCTAAAGAATCTAGTCAGGATATTCACTTATTTTAACAGTATAATTCAGCTCAGGATAGCATTTGATAACAGCTCTGGTTTATTAAAATTGCTTAAGGACAAAATATAAATTTGTATTTGTACACTGATGCAAATTATAAAGTCGGGGGCCTTATTATATTATTATAATTTATTTAAATGATTATAATTTATAAAGTGGGGGACCTGGGAGCTTAGGGTTCTGTTATGAACACAAATATATTCCTGCCGCTCAATTCACTGAGCAACCTGCTGGGTGACAGCGCAGTCTGGGGCACCCTAAGGGCAAGGCCAGACGTGGCGTTTTTACGGTGCGTTTTAAAAAAAGGCTCCGTTGGGTGTAAATACGCATAAACTGCACTACCACTGAAACTAAGGGAAAACGCACTATGGCAATTCTCACAGGACGCTTGCAAGCCGAAATCCGGCACGGGATGCCAGTATTGGCGTTTTTCAGCAGAAACGCCAATACGTCAAGAAACTACCAAATCAATAGACTCTATGGGATCTGCACGTTTAAAACCACACTTGCGTATTTTAAATATGGCGTCCAAATTCTCGCAAGATAAATGTCATATATACGTTTTTCCGGCGTATTAGGCCAGTGACGTAATATGTTGCGATCATTCCTGCTCCATTTTGCATGTAAATAGCTTTTATATTTCTAACAAGCGGAATTATGGGGAAAGAGAACAATGAGAAGTGCATGTTGGGAAAAGAAACCTACGTGCTGAAAAACGCATGTTGATGTTCGCGTGTGGTTTCAGTGGTGTATTTACGCCTGACCGAGCTTTTTTAAAAACGCAACGTAAAAACGTTACGTCTGGCCTTGCCCTAAGAGGCTGCAAAGTTCAGCCCCAAGCTAATCACTGCTCCAGCCCCCTATTGAGCTCCATGTAAAGAGAATATAGTGCCTTTACTATAGGGATCACTAATAAGCCAGCATTATTCCTCCTCTCCCATTCCTGATGCATTAATGAAGACTGTACCTCAGAAAGCATGGAATACTGCCCTCTCCTGGCCATGGTGATGGTCAGCAGGTCGTACACGGCCGAGGCATTCTGCAGGCTCACGGCACGGTCCTCCTTTTGCTCCGGTGCTCGGCTGATAACGGCATCTCGGTTGGCCTGGTAACAGCAAATAACTGCCCATCAGAGTAGAAGCCATCGACAGGGGCAAGAAAAAGCAATGCAAGAAGAAGCCTTTCCTTGTCTCATATTTAAAGGAGTTTATGTTCAATTTCACTATGTTATAGAATAGCCAATTCTAAGCAACCTTTCAATTGGTCTTTATTATTTATTTTTTACACTTTCTGAATTTATTTGCCTTCTTCTTCTGACTCTTTCCAGGTTTCAAATGGGGGTCGCTGACCCAATCTAAAAATGAAGGCTACAAATATTATTGCTACTTTTTATTCCTCCTCTTTCTATTCAGGCCTCTCCTATTCATATTCCAGTCTCTTATTCAAATCAGTGCATGGTTGCTAGGGTCATTTGGACCCTAACAACCAGATGGCTGAAATTGCAAACTGGAGAGCTGCTGAATAAAAAAGCTAAATAACTCAAAAACCACAAATAATAAAAAATGAAAACCAATCGCAAATTGTCTCAGAATATCCCTCTCTACATCATACTAACAGTTAATTTAAAGGTGACCAGACACACGCAAACGCCATCCAATAAGAGGACTGCTGCCTGCAACAAACTGCCACCCGGCCACCTTTCCCCTTATAGGCGCATAGCGTGTCACTACAATTCCATATTCTATATACTGTACATCTGCATGCATATTTACACCACGGTTTGGATACCGTTACAGTCGGCAGTTGGATAATAAGCTTTGCAGCCGGGGCTTTCCAGCTTACCATTGATTCACTGATCAAAAGGAGCAGCAGAGCCTCCTCGATGTTGTCCTGAGGGCAATACAGGCTGAAAACAAAAACAGTTGAAAAATGAGGTTATTTACCACGGCTTCTTTTTAACGTAACCAAGTGCTAGAGCGCAGGTAGTAACGTGAGCAGCCATGCAAGATTCATGCGCCACCCAATACCTTTAGTCAGCTCCACTTCATTAGGCACGTTCGGGTTATTTACTTTGATGTGCTGCACCTCACAGCCTGCTAAATTTTATATATATTTTATACTATAAATTTTATATATATTTTATATTACACATTTTATATAATACAAATATATATACACCAACTGCTCTTCAAGGCTCCCAGTTGTGAGGGCGGTACATGATTTCTGCTTATTAGGGCAAAAAAAACGCTCAGAGAAGTGATTAATTTAATTAAAGATGATTCCAAGGGCAAGTGATGCAACTTTTCCAAATTCAAAGGGAGGAAAAATAGAGGAGCAGCAGCTGCGAGGGACGTACTTATCCCCGGTGTGGGTCTGCGGCTTCAGTCGGAGAGTGTTGTTGGGAAAAGATTGGGCGTCTTTGTTGAGGAGCTCAGGACGGGGGGCTTGCAGGGGGCTCCAGTAGCAGCTCTCACTTAAGGAATGGAGCAGGACTTCGGCCAACTGCTTACTGGCTGCCTGGGAAACAATGAGAAGCAAAGAGAAATTAGTAAACACGTGTAAAACTCGTGTAATCCCCTGAACCCTGGGTAAACTGCTGGGAATCCTACAACTGCAATAGGTCACATATAGGAAAGTATCGGTGTATCCGTCATTGAGGCATAGCTTCTAAATATCTAACTGACCTTCTCAAGCTTGGCTTTCAGGTGTATCTAGGAGAGCAAGTTCTCCTCATTCTCCCTAATTCTCACCCTCATTGTCCTTCAGGCTGAGTCCCACTTACCACTGCCCCAGACCTTCTCAGGGGAGCAGGAGCCCCACAGTTTGGGAACTACTGTTCTACTATGGACCTGCTCCTTGACCATCCTCTCCATCACTGGAAACCTTAAAGGAGTTGTTCACCTTTGAATTTTAGTATGAGTAGAGCGTGATATTCTGAGACAATTTGTCATTGGTTTTCATTGTTTATTATTTGTGGTTTTTGAGTTATTTAGCTTTTTATTCAGCAGCTCTCCAATTTACAATTTCAGCCGTCTGGTTGCTAGAGTCCAAATTCCCCTAGCAACCATGCATTGATTTGAATAAGAGACTGGAATATGAATAGGAGAGGCCTGAATAGAAAGAGGAGTAATAAACAGTCACAATAATATCACATGTGTAGCCTTACAGAGGCTTTGTTTCTCGATGGGGTCAGTGACCCCCATATGAAAGCTGGAAAGAGTCAGAAGGCAAATAATTTATAAACTATACAGATTAAATAATGAAGCCCCATTGAAAAGTTGCTTAGACTTGGCCATTCTTTAACATACTAAAAGTTAGGTGACCCCTTTAATAGGGCATCAATCCCCAGTATGAAAGATTCTGCTACTGGCCCAGTCTGCCTCCCTGCTGGACATTGTGGAGGGTCGATATCTGGCCGAAAGTCGGCTAGATGTCTATGGGACGGGACTAAAAATCTCGTCGGATCGCGGCCGCATGACTGTCCCTTCAGTTAGAGTTTCTAATATTAACGGACTCCTGCTGTACAAATATGGCAGCCCCCTCTTACAGGAACATGGGGGTAAGAAAGGTAATGTAAAAGCATCAGGCAAATACTTTAATGGCAAAATAATAAATAGTATGCAAAGACTATATGATATATAGAAAAAAAGGTTTTGGTGCCAGTATCTCTTTAAAGGGGATGTAAAGTCTAAAATAGAATAAGGCTAGAAATGCTGTATTTTGTAAACTAAATATAAACATGAACTTACTGCACCACAAGCCTAATCAAACAAATGATTTATGCTTTCAAAGTTGGCCACAGGGGGTCACCATCTTGTAACTTTGTTATACATCTTTTCAAGACCAAGACTGTGCACATGCTCAGTGTGGTCTGGGCTGCTTAGGTATCGTCATAAACAAAGCTGCTTGAGTTCTGCATGGCTGGGAAGTAAGGCGGGGGCTCCCCCTGCTGTACATAAGTAAGATTGTTTCCCTGCAGAGCAGTTAGGGACCATCTGACAATTCCTATCCACAGCAGTAAATGAAGGGAGAATTTCACTGCATGCAGTCAGGTTTCTTATAAAAACAGTGCACATTTTTTAATTAAAGTAAATTGGACATAGGTTTATTAAAGAAAGTAAAAATGGGATTTAATTTTTTGCCTTTACATGCCCTTTAAGTCTAACGATGACAATAATTTAATAATTTTTTTTTCAGCAGGATGAATTCTGCAGCCCAATTTGGGGACTGTAAAAAATAAAGAAGCCTTTTATTAAATGGAAATGCTTTTATGTGCATGAAAGGCCTTTGGTTCCTTTGCAGCCTCGCCCATAGCCAAGGCCATAACGCACTTTACATCTCACCATTAACCCCTGTACAATGCTGTGGCTCAGACACCAGCCAGAGGAGAACTGGGGTTAGGATTTAGAATATAAGATTTCCTGCTAGTAATGGGCGAATTTTTCCCGTTTTGCTTTGCTTTGCTCTGTGAAATGGCGAAAAATCTAATGGGCGCCTTTAATTGTCGCCAGCGTTGGAATTGTTGCCAACGTCTGAATTGTCTGCGACATCAAAAAAAATTTGCCGGCAGAGAAGATTCGTTGGCGAATTTTCACTGCAATTTCACTAATTTATTAGCCGGCGGCAAAACGTGGAAATTCCACGTGAATTTGCGCCTGGCCAATAAATTTGCCCATCACTATTTCTTGCTCAATGCTATGGGTGTCCCACCAGCCCAGTCCGACCCTGATTTCGAACTCCCAGCAGCCTCAGCTAGTCATCTGTCTTTATTTTATCAGACTTTCAAACAGCGTCAGACTGGAGGTTCCGAGGTTCACCGGAGTTTCCACCACTGGGAACCCCAGCACAAATCAAACCCTTGCTTAACTCTCAAATGCTACACATTTTATATTATTTGTTTTAGTAAATTAGGCTCTGGTTTGGTTTCATGTATCGCTGAATCTTCTGTGGATTCTATATTTTTGCAGTATTTTAAGGGGCACCCCTTGAATAAAAATAATGGTAAACTCTGCTACTAGAAGAGCAATATATTTTGGTTACTGGGCTTCTCTGGCCCCGGCAACAAGACAGCATTTTACATTTTATTTCTTTGGAAACAAAGTGTCAGTGTCTGGATCATATGAAATGTCAATTGTAAGCTCAGGATTTGCTCAAACCCTTAACTTGTTTGTTCCGCTACTGCAGTAAAGCAAAGAAACCTCCTTCTTTACAAAGCAGAAATGTGAATGGTCCAGAGAGTGGAAGCAGAAAGAGGTGCAAGATCCTTATTATATATGAATAAATAACTCCTATCGGTTTTAGCCTGTATCTCAACTGGACTTCAACCTGTAGCTCTTGTTGAACTACAGCTCCAAGCCGTTGCCTGTCCCTGAGAGTCGTAGTTCAGCGAGAGCCACAGGTTGAAGATAAGGGAAAAGTTGTTGAATGAATGATTCAGTTCCCAGAGAAAAGACTTCCCATGGGGCAGACGGGAGTGCGGGAGCCTGGGCAGTGCCATTCCAGTGCTAATGTGTTTATAATGGCTGCTCTCATTAGTATCAGGGGTTAATTAATTTGTCTGTTTAACCCTATAGAAAAATCACTTTATAGCAGGGCATGAGAACATAAACTCACTGTTTTGAAGTTCTGCGTGGCTTTGGTCTCCACAACCCTCAGAACGTCTCTCAGCTCTTTTATTCCTTTTAAGACATTTCTGGGAAAGACAAGAAAACATTGAGCCCCCGTGAGTATTCGCAGGCACATCAGAGAGCCCCAAACTGGATTTAAAGGGGTAAACCTTTAAGATAAATCTTAGTATGTTATAGAATGGCCAGCTCTAAGCAACTTTTCAATTGGTCTATATGACCTGAGTAGGGTCCTTGCCTTGTTTAAAGGGGAAGTAAAGTGTAAAATAGAATAAGGCTAGAAATGCTGTATTTTCTATACTAAACATAAACATGAACTTACTGCACCACAAGCCTAATCAAACAAATGATTTATGCTTTCAAAGTTGGCCACAGGGGGTCACCATTTTGTAACTTTGTTATACATCTTTGCAAGACCAAGACTGTGCACATGCTCAGTGTGGTCTGGGCTGCTTAGGGATCGTCATAAATGATCAAAACAGCACAAGTCAAATAATATCTTCCAGAAGCCGATACAACAAGACTGATTAATAATCAGAATATACAGACTGCACTGGGTCCTGTGTTGTCATGTAATCTAATGTGGATTTTATAGTTTTTGTATTGTTTAATATAAACTTTCTCCAACTCTGCAGAACCAGTGGCTGCAGCAAAATAATCCTCCAAATAGAATCCCAGTTTATCTGTTTAAATCTGGCTCCATGATCTTTGTCCCTGCAGCTGGAGTTGGAAACAGTAAAGGGGATGTAAAGGCAAAAATAAAATCCAATACAAATCTCGACACAGTCGCTGACTGCTCTAAAGGGAAACAAACAAAGCTGCTTGAGTTCTGCATGGCTGGTAAGAAAGGCGGGGGCTCCCCCTGCTGTTCATAAGCAGGCCCGGATTTGTGGCGAGGCCACATAGGCCCGGGCCTAGGGCAGCACATTTTTGGGGGCGGCATGCCGCCCAGCCGCTCTGTGGGGAGCCTGTGCTTCCCAGTGCTCCGGCACTCGCACGCTGGCGCTTTTGCGTCAGCGTGTGGTAGTGCGGGCGGGCGCTAGGACCGTGTGGAGCACACAGCCTAGGGGTGCCCGCCCAGCGAATCCGGCGCTGTTCATAAGTATGATTGTTTCCCTGCAGAGCAGTTAGGGACCGTATGACAATTCCTATCCACAGCAGTAAATGAAGGGAGAATTTCACTGCATACAGTCAGGTTTCTTATAAAAACTGTACACATTTTTTTTATTAAAGTATATTGGAGACAGGTTTTTTTTTTCATTAAAGATTGTAAAAATCAGATTTTTTTTTTTTTTTTTGCCTTTACATGCCCTTTAAGATTTTAGGCTTAAAGGTAATGGATGTTTCTTTGAGATTATGGTGTTAACAAAGTAACATTTTTCCCCAATTTTTCCTTTCCTGATCCTAATTTGCATGTGCGAATTAGAATTCTGCAGAATATTTCATGAAGGATTCAGGGACTTGGCCGAATCCCAAATAGTGTATTTGGTGCATCCCTAGTTTAGACCAGTTTTTGGGTAGGTTCGATAATAACTTGTTTATAGCTTTATTTCCCTAACTGTAACATTTTAGATGTGAAATAAGCTTGATGTATAGAATCTCAAATGTCGAGCCATGCTTTCATCTCTTTCAAAAGATTCTTCAAAAGCAATATGAGATTTTTGGGAAGGATTAGTTTTGAATAAAATATAAATTACTTTCAGTATGTTTGAGTTGATGTTTTTCAGAAAAGCAATTCCGAAAGAGATTAATGCTCCTCTTATATAAGCCTTCCAGGTGTCCCAGAATAATAGAGGGTTATCCTTGTGAATGTTCTTTTCTGCTGAAAATGAGGTCCATCCATCCTTCAACCGCTGTTGAAAATCTGGTCTTGAAGACAAAATTGTAGGGAAGTTCCAGGGGATGTACGATTTTGAGATGGAATTAGAGTAATGCTGACAGGAGTATGGCCTGAATATGTGAATATTCCTATCTTGGCGTCTTCGATAAATTGGTAGAAGTCAGAATATAATTCTCGTGGCAGTAATCCCGACGGATTAAGGAGCCTCCAGATATTTATCATTTATGTTATGACAGTTGAGGTTTTTGTGAAATAATATTGAAACATATATTATATGTATATATAATATTGAGATCGATGGAGGGGAGAACGACGAAGGGGAGGGAGCTCGATGGTGGCGGAGGGGAGAACGAGGGAGGTGAGAGCGACGGAGGGGAGGGAGAGCAACGGAGGGGAAGGTTGAGCAACGGAGGGGAGGCCTACAGAGGGGAGGGAGGGGAGAGTGAGGGACGGGAGAGCAATGGAGGGAGGAGAGATTGATGATGGGGAGGGTGAGTGACGGAGGTTAGGTGTGAAGGACGGAGTGGAGAACGACAAAGTGGAGGGAGAGCGATGGCGACGGAGGGGAGAACGAGGGAGGGGAGAGCGACGGAGGGGAGGGAGGGGAGAGTGAGGGAGGGGAGAGCAATGGAGGGGGGAGAGATTGATGGAGGGGAGGGTGAGTGACGGAGGTTAGGTGTGAGGGACGGAGGGGAGAACGACAAAGGGGAGGGAGAGCAATGGCGATGGAGGGGAGAATGAGGGAGGGGAGAACGGCGGAGGGAGAGAGACGGAGGGGAAGGTTGAGCAACGGAGGGGAGACCGACAAAGGAGAGGGAGAGTGAGGGAGGGAGGGAGGGAGGGGGAGAGCGAGGGGGAGCGACAGAGGGGAGGAGAGTGACAGAGGGGAGGGAGAGCGATGGAGGGGAGGGGTGAGAAACAGAGAAAAGTTAACGTAAAGGTGAACCGCCCCTTTAATTGATTGGTCATCGACAGAATGAATTTCTGAAAATAATAGTACGATGTGTAAAAAAAAACTAGTGGGAATGTGACAAAAAATTTAATATAAAAACAGAGCCATTATTAAAATATATTTATTGTGTTATTTCAAATGATTTTATATATTTATATAGCCTGTATCTAGTTTAATATGTATGCCATTGCATGAATTTGCAACTATAAATATTTATGGAGAAATGTAAAATGAAGACCAGTGAGGAATGACTCAATATGCAGGGGCGTCTCTGCACACAGATATCTGGGTCCCCTAGGGATTTTGGGGGGTGCAGACAACTGGGGAAGGAGCCGTTTGTTGAATATTCAGTTGAATCTGATGCTGCCAAAGTCCTGAGAGACCTGCTGAGCCCAGGGCTCAATTAAGCCACAGCAGAAGATTCAAATACACTGTACAGCTATGGGACCTGTTATCCAGAATGCTCGGGATAGAGTCCTGTGCGGGTCCATTTTTTGGTACCCCTACCCGACCTGTACCTGCAACCTGCAATCTGCAACCCTGACCCGCATTCTTACACGCTTGGAACAGCTACCCGACCCGCAAGAAACTTATCCGCAACCCGCTGACCATCCTAGGTCCTAATCCCCCTAGCAACCATGCATTGATTTGAATAAGAGACTGGAATATAAATAGGAGAGGCCTGAATAGAAAGAGGAGTAATAAAAAGTAGCAATTACAATACGTTTGTAGCCTTACAGAGCATTTGCTTTTTAGATGGGATCAGTGACCCCTATTTGAAAGCTAAAAAAAATAAGAAGAAAAAGGAAATTATTAAAATAACTATAAAAAATAAATAATGAAGACCAATCCTAAAGTTGCGTAGAACTGGGCATACAATAAGTTCATTTAAAGGAAAACTGCCCCTTTAACAGATACTGTTACTATGGGTTACTTGGACTGGGGCAATTACATTATCCCAGTAAAGCTTTATTTCCCTGGCAAATGTTTCCCAGGTCTCTGTTACAAGACCAGTCCCCTTGGCCATCAGCAGGGTGTCAGATTCTGCTTCAACTACAACTTGTCACAATATTCATCACTCCTGACTTTCTGGGTCTAACAACACAAAATGTGTTTCAGGGAATAGTTTAATTGATTTTTACCTGGGCTTGTTTATCAGCAAAAACTATTTGGATTCAGAATAATATTTTATTATTGCCTGCCAGCTGTGTTATAAGATTACTGGAGATGGTGCTCCCTCTAGTGGCCATAAAGGGACACTGCCTCTAAATCCAAAAAGAGAGAGAGACTACAAACTGTCACTACAAACTGTCACTTCCTGTTACTGTCACACACAAAGCACATGACTAAAGCTCCCCATAGACGCAAAGATTTTTCTTGCCGAACGACCGATTTTACCGAAGTCCGACCAATCCTTCGAAATTATAGTGCGGTTAATGGGATTCAAACGATCGTACATCTTACGATTTTTAAAAAATCTTTGTCAGTCCCAGTGCAATGTATCTATGTTTGCAGGGCCAAGTAGGCAGCTCCCCTTTGTTTTCCTGGCAAATCGGTCTTTTTAGTTGATGGTCAATTCGTACGATCGTTCCGAGATAATCGTGGTCTAACGATGACGAACGGATCTTTTAAAAATCTTTACATCTATGGCCAGCTTTAAGCTAATAAAAGTATGTAGATCCCGAAATAGTGATATCCATAGTATATAACCAAGTAAACTGTCTGAAGTCAAACAAAATGAATAAAATGGAACCAGGACGTAATCAGAGGTGATGTAGCCTGGAGCAAAAATCATCACTTCAAAAAGTGGTAATCTACAACTCTGAGCAGTCAAAGGATTAAAGGAGCTGGACTTGAATGACGGCTAAAGGGCCATAATTTGGGCAAATCAAATATAAAATGTTAGTCATCATCTTTCCTTACTAAACCCACTCTTCTACAGTCACATTCCCTTCCCAGAGACTATTATCCCACTGTTACCTATAAGACCACCATTCTCCCTACTTACAAACTGCTATCCACAGTCACACTCCCTTCCCAGAGACTATTATCCACTGATTACTATAGGCCCAATTTTCCCCCTACTATGAAATGGCTATCCCCACAAATCACCCCTCCCTTCCCCGAGATATTAACCCCTGTTACTATAGACACCTTTTCCTCCCTACTATACCAACTGCTATCCCCACACAACTCCTTCCCAGAGAAATATTATCCACTGTTAAAATATGAACAACCATCTTCCCCCTAATAATCCCTCTTTCCCACAACCCCAACCCCCCCTTCCCAAGAAAATATTTTCCAAATTTACTATAGAAGACCATCTCCCCCCACTATACCTGCTATTCCACCAGTCCCCCCCCCCCCCAAAGACTATTTTTCCCCTTTTATATAGGCCAATCCCTTTCCCCTATAAAAATATCCTTTCCCACGGGTACCTCCTTTCCAAAGAAAAAAAATTAACCCCTTAAAAATATAGACCCCAACCCCCCCCCCCCTTATATACCTGCATCCCCACAGACCCCCCACTCCTTCCCAAAAGGACTATTTCCCCCACTTTAACCTAAAACCCCATTTCCCCCCCCTAAAAACCCCCCCCTTTTCCCAAGTCACACTCCCCCCAAAAAGAGAAAAATTGTCCCATTTTAACTAAAAGGCACCATCCCCCCTTACCTAACACTAAATCCTTCCCCCCAAAAAAAACCCCTTAAGAGACTATATCCACTGTTAACTATAAACCAAATCCCCCCCTAAAAATAAAGAATCTCCCCTAACCCCCCCAATCACACTCCCTTTCCCCCAGGGACTATTTTTTCCCTTTTAAAACTATCGACCCCCCCCTTCCCCCCCAATTTAAGACCCATCCCCCAGCCAAAACCCCCCCTTCCCCCAGGGGCTTTTCCCCACTTTTTAAAAGGGAACCCCATCTCTCCCTCCCCCCCCCCGGGCATCCAAAACAGAAACCCCCCTTCCCCCCGGGAAGACTATTATCCACTGTTATATGGGCCCCCCAATTTTCCCCCCAAAAACCCCTGCTACCCAAAAACCCAAACCCCCTTTCCCAAACCCCTTTAAAACCCCACTTTACTAAAAGCCCCACCATCTTCCTAACATCCCCTGCTATCCCACAGTTCCAACCCCTTCCCCCAAGAGACTATTTTCCCCCTGTTACTAAAGGGGCCACCTTTTTCTCCCCCCCCTTAAAAACCTGAAAATCCCCCACAGTCACATCCCTTTCCCCCAAGACTTTAATTCCCCCTGTTACCTATGGACAGGCATTCTTCCCCCTAAAAATACCTGCTTTTTCCCCCCGTCAACTCCCTTCCCAACCAATTTTTACCCCCCTTTTTATTTATGGGAAAACCACCCCTCCCCCCTCCCTAAACCCCCCCCTACCCCCCCCAGTCCCCCACCCCTTCCCCAAGAAAAAAATTATCCACTGTTAAAGGAACCCCCCTCTCCACTTAAAAAAAAAAAATTTTCCCGTTTGTTTTTCCAAGCAACCCTTCCCCCCAGAGACTTTAACCAAAAAGTTATTAAGGCCCCCATCTCTCCCTTAAAAACCTGAAAATTAAAAACCACACCCCACACCCCCCCCAAACTTTTCCCCCCTGTTACTAAACCCATCTCTTTAAAAACCCCTGCTATCCCCCCAGCCAAAAACCCCCTTTCCCAGAGATTTTTCCCAAGGGTTTTCCCTAGGGGAAACCATCTCTCCCCCCAAAAAACCTGTATAAACCAGCACCCCCCCTTCCCCAAAAAACTATTCCCCCACTGTTATATGGCCCCCATTTTTTCCCTACAAAAAACCTAAAACCCCACAGTCCCCCCCCCCTTCCCCCAAGAGACTATTATCCACTGTTATTTGGGGCAACTTTTTTCCCCCATTACCTTTTTCCCCACAGCCCAACCCCCTTCCCAAAAAGACTATTATATGTTATTTAGGGGCCCCAATTTTCCCCTTTTACTATACCTCCAAACCCACTTTTCACACCCCTTCCCAAACTATTCCCCCCATTTTTACTAAAACCCCCCATTTCCCCCCCTTAAAAAAGGGCTATCCCACAGTCACACCCCCCTTCCCAAAAAACTATTTTCCCATGTTTTAATTTTAAACCTCCCCCCCAATAAAAAAACCCCCCCTACCCCCCAGTCAAACCCCTTTCCCCCGAGACTATTACCCCATTTTTAACTATAGGCCCATTCTCCCTACTATACAACCCCCAATCCCCAATAAAAACTCCCTTCCCAGAGACAAATTCCCCCACTTTAAAATTTAAAAAGGCCCCCTTTCTCTCCCCTAAAACCGGGTTACCCCATCACCACCCCTTCCCCCAAAAAACCTATTCCCCCACTGTTACTTAGCCCCAACCCTCTCCCTACTATAAACCTTAATCCCCAGTCACCCCCCCTTCCCCAGAACCCCTATTTCCCATTTTTCTAATAACCCCATTTCCCTAATAAAAATTTTACCCCCCTTTCCCCCCCCCTTCCGGGAGATATTGTCCCATTTTTATAGGGGAAACCTTCCCCTCCCTACTAAAACATTATACAGTCACACTCCCTTCCAGAGACTATTATCCACTGTTACTATAGACACCATCTCTCCCTACTATACCTGCTTCCCACAGTCACCTCCCTTCCCAGAACTATTATCCCTGGTTACTATAGACACCATCTCTCCCTTACTATACCTGCTATCCCACAGTCACACTCCCTTCCCCAGAGACTATTATCCACTGTTACTATAGACACCATCTCTCCCTACTATACCTGCTTCCCACAGTCACACCTCCCTCCCAGAGACTATTATCCACTGTACTATAGACACCAATCTCTCCCTACTAATACCTAAGCTATCCCACAGTCAACACTCCCTTCCCAGAGCTATTGTCCCACTGTTACTATAGACACACTCTCTCCCTACTATACCTGCTATCCCCCCAGTCACCTCCCTCCCAGAGACTATTGTCCCACTGTTACTATAGGCACCATCTCTCCTACTATACATGCTACCCCACAGTCACACTCCCTTCCAGAGACTATTTATCCACTGTTACTATAGACACCATCTCTCCCTACTATACCTGCTATCCCACGTCACACTCCCTTCCCAGAGACTATTATCCACTGTTACTATAGACACCATCCCCCTCCCTATATACCTGCTATCCCACAGTCACACTCCCTTCCCAGAGACTATTATCCACTGTTACTATTAGACACCATCTCTCCCTACTATACCTGCTATCCCACAGCACACTCCCTTCCCAGAGACTATTATCCACTGTTACTATAGGCACCACTCTCCCTTACTATACCTGCTTATCCCACAGTCACAATCCCTTCCCAGAGACTATCTATCCACTTATATAGACACCATCTTCCCTACTATACCTGCTATCCCACAGTCACACTCCCTTCCCAGAGACTATTATCCACTGTTACTATAGCACCATCTCTCCCTACATATACCTGCTATCCCACAGTCACACTCCCTTCCCAGAGACTATTATCCCACTGTTACTATAGACACCATCTCTCCCTACTATACCTGCCTATCCCAACGTCACACTCCCTTCCCAGACACTATTATCCATGTTATCTATAGGGCACCATCTCTCCCTACTATACCTGTATCCCACAGTCACACTCCCTTCCAGAGAATTTATCCCACTGTTACTATAGACACCATCTCTCCCTACTATACCTGCTATCCCACAGTCACACTCCCTTCCCAGAGACTATTAACCACTGTTACTATAGCACCATGCTCTCCCTACAACCTGCTATACCACAGTCACACTCCCTTCCCAGAGACTATTATCCCACTGTTACTATAGACCCATTCTCCCTACTATACCTGCTATCCCACAGTCACACTCCCTTCCCAGAGACAAATTAACACTGTTACTATAGGCACCATCTCTCCCTATAACCTGCTATACCACAGTCACACTCCCTTCCCAGAGACTATTATCCCACTGTTACTATAGGCACCATCTCCCCCCTACTATACCTGTTTATCCCACAGTCACACTCCCTTCCCAGAGACTATTATCCACTGTTATATAGGCAACATCCTCCCTATATACCTGCTACCCCACAGTCACACTCCCTTCCCAGAGACTATTATCCCACTGTTACTATAGGCACCATCTCTCCCAAACTATTACCTGCTATCCCACAGTCACACTCCCTTCCCAGAGACTATTATCCACTGTTACAAAAGACACCATCTCTCCCTACTATACCTGCTATCCCAACAGTCACACTCCTTCCCCAGAGACTATTATCCCACTGTTACTATAGGCACCATCTCTCCCTACTATACCTGCTATCCCACAGTCACACTCCCTTCCCAGAGACTATTATCCCACTGTTACTATAGGCACCATCTCTCCCTACTATACCTGCTATACCACAGTCACACTCCCTTCCCAGAGACTAGTATCCCACTGTTACTATAGGTATTTGCTTTTATAGAACATACTGTGGCTGGAGAACATTCTCTGAGAGAGGAAATCAAATGAGAATGTGAGACAAGTCAGGGAAATAAGGAGGGTGAGTACAGGACATGCTGGGAATTGTCTTGATACAAAAAGGAAATCAGTGGAATGTCCCACATATTCGGTTCTTATCAAGTCTCTGCTCTATAAGGAAATCTCCTGAGGAAAAGCTGATCCTGCTGGTGCCCGGGAGGAACCTCCATTCGTGAAACAGATCTTTTATTTACCACTCACATACGGTGACTGTACATTCCCATGGTGCATCACTGGTGCCAATTTAATAAAAATCAGTCCCAGTTCTCCTTTAAGTGAGTGTGTGCTCAGTCGTACAAATTATACAAATCCCATAATAATATTATTTTAGCAGCTGCATGTGATACAATGGCCTATTCTTCTTGTTCTCCACCAATTCCCTGGCTCTGTATTTTCTTATCTTATCTCACATGCAAAGCTGAGCTCCAGTACCGGCCCTCGGATCAGAGTCCAGTTGTGCAGCTGATTGTTATAAGGTCTTAAAGGCACCACAACCTCTTAAGGAGAAGCGCAGTCTCAATGACTATTTCTTTCTCTTGCCATTTATTTCAATAGGAGAACCTGCCCAACGGATGTTCTGTTCCACATTTAAAGGGGAATGTTGGGAGTTATTGTACAACAAAATGCTGATGGCAGCTCCAGGCTGAATATCTATCAGTTGGATAAGGTCTCCAGAACATAATGGGTGGGCAGGCAGAGTTGTAGGTTGTTTACTGCTTCCGTGCAAGATGTATGGCAGCACCACCGGCTCCTGCACTGAATCATTACTAGGTGTGGCACCTAATGATCTCACCGCTCCAGTACAGACTTATTGAAAGAATTGCCCTGGAGGCATCATTGTGCCGGCATATTTATTAACAGGGAATGGCTGGAGACTGGCAACTCAACCCGTGTGGCACAAAACCCACAGCACAGAATAACAAGCAGAGTTTTATATGGGGGAAGGGTACAAAGTGGGACACAATATTGATAGTGCAAAAAATATAATATTTATACAATATTCCCCAGATTTCCAGCATAAATACACAAACGCTGCAACAAAATGTACCACAATATGTGCCATAATATGCACTTGTTTGTCTATTATACACGGTGCAGCAATATTAGGCCCTCCAGCTCCCCGGACTGCTGCTCTGGTCATGGACCGTGATCATTTTGTTTTAAGTCAGTTCAGTTATTTCATTTCGTTTTACAACAGGTCCGATGGTGCTCCTGGGAAATTTGACTTTTTAAAAAAGGAGAACTAAAGCCAAAACATGAATATGGCTAAAAATGCTGTATTTTATATACACAACTCATTGTACCAGCCCAGAGGTTCAGCAGCTTTATAACGATCCCGGCCTTGTTAGTTGGAACTTGTTAGGCATCTTTTGTGTGTCAGTGGCACTGCACATGCTCAGTGGGCTGCTGGTGGGAAGATAAGGTTAGGGGCTCTCAGAAATAATCGGAGGCACAGTTTTAACTGGCCTTGGGCTGGTACCAAAGTAGGCTGCAATCATATGTGCAAAATATTTATATGGTGTGCACAGGGTCAGACTGGGCTGGTGGGACACCGGGAAAAAACCTGGTGGGCTCTGCTGACCCAGACCTGCTCCAAGATAATATAAAGTATGTGCGGGGGGAGCTGACGGGTTGTAGCTGGAGTTGGGAGGGGACTAGTGATGAAAGGGGCGGCTGCAGTTGGGGTGGGGGGGGAACCTCAGACAGCAGCCATGATGGGACACAGACCCCCCCCCAATGTGATGCTGGGTGTGCAAATAAGCTCCCGCTTATATTAAATGCTTCCTGCTGTCTTTACAAGCAGGATAAAATAAGAGCATTAATATATGTATTTAATTTTTTTTAAAATGTGTGATCTCCCGGCTGAAATACAAAGCTTAATTTAATTTTTTTCACTAATCTTCTAATCTCTTGCACTACGGGTGCTTGTAAGGGACAAACAGAATACATTTGTATCCCCAGTTCAACGGGTAAAGCTACCCCCAGAATCAGTAAACGAGTGGGATGTGGGATTAGTTGATGTCGATATCAGTTGATTTAATGTGCAGATTTTGTAACATTTAGAAACGGAAATGTGGAAGTAAATATTTCCCCAGTAATGATCAGGCTGTTGTAAAATAACAGGGACAATTAATGGTCGAGTGAAGAAGTGTTTCCAGTCAGGGGATTTCAGCCGCTCTTTTACTGACCACAAACCGCAGGGAGTTGTTATGATTATCGGGAGATAACATTTCATAGATAGCAAGCCTACAAGCATAAGGCTGTTAAAGGGCAATGTCACCTTCATTTGTTATTTACATTTTACCTACTGAAAATATGAAAACCCTTCTCTAGTATATTTAATGTGTAGCAGCACGGCTCTAAAGATTTAAGGCTCAAGCTCCATTAGCCCCTAACAAGGTTACAAATAAAGGAAAACACTGGTGTATCAGCCATAGTCCTGAGAGTATTTAGGGCATCAAATACTGGAAGTGTCCCCCCAAAATATACTTGACATTCCACTTCATGTAGCACAGAAAAGACATTTTATCCAACTATATATATGATTATATTTAGGCTATACCTTCTCTGCACCTGACTCACACAAAAAAACATAAAATAACTGTGCCTATATGTTTATTAACTCCATCGATGCGCAACCACAGGAAGCCAGGAGCGCTAGGTTTGAACACTGAACTTCCTGTAGGCGACATCTCTCAGTTGTAAATGTATTTCTGTCAGTTGTAACCCACTCATACGGGCACATTGCTTCCTTCCTGCATGAGAATAATTCGACTTCACATGTACATAACACAGCACACGTATATCTCTAATACACAGGGCTTTACAGAGAGAGACAAGAGTAACTGAACAGCAAAAAAAGTAAATATAAATATGGAAGCTTCAAGGTATCCTCAAACATTTCTGAGATAAAATGCTCTCAAGGTTTTGGCACAATATAGTGAATAAAACTGCAGCAATTGTAGAGAGGATGGATAAAACTGCAGTAGTTGTAGAGATGATGGATAGGGGTAGAAGGATGGATAAAACTGTAGCAGTTGTAGGGAGGATGGATAGAGGTAGAAGGATGGATAAAACTGCAGTAGTTGTAGGGAGGATGGATAGGGGTAGAAGGATGGATAAAACTGCAGTAGTTGTAGGGAGGATGGATAGGGGTAGAAGGATGGATAAAACTGCAGTAGTTGTAGGGAGGATGGATAGGGGTAGAAGGATGGATAAAACTGCAGTAGTTGTAGGGAGGATGGATAGGGATAGAAGGATGGATAAAACTGCAGCAGTTGTAGGGAGGATGGATAGGGATAGAAGGATGGATAAAACTGCAGTAGTTGTAGAGATGATGGATAGGGGTAGAAGGATGGATAAAACTGTAGCAGTTGTAGGGAGGATGGATAGAGGTAGAAGGATGGATAAAACTGCAGTAGTTGTAGAGATGATGGATAGGGGTAGAAGGATGGATAAAACTGCAGTAGTTGTAGAGATGATGGATAGGGGTAGAAGGATGGATAAAACTGCAGTAGTTGTAGGGAGGATGGATAGGGGTAGAAGGATGGATAAAACTGCAGTAGTTGTAGAGATGATGGATAGGGGTAGAAGGATGGATAAAACTGTAGTAGTTGTAGGGAGGATGGATAGGGGTAGAAGGATGGATAAAACTGCAGTAGTTGTAGGGAGGATGGATAGGGATAGAAGGATGGATAAAACTGCAGCAGTTGTAGGGAGGATGGATAGGGATAGAAGGATGGATAAAACTGTAGCAGTTGTAGTGAGGATGGATAGGGGTATAAGGATGGATACAACTGCAGTAGTTGTAGGGAGGATGGATAGAGGTAGAAGGATGGATAAAACTGCAGCAGTTGTAGGGAGGATGGATAGGGGTAGAAGGATGGATAAAACTGTAGCAGCTGTAGGGAGGATGGATAGGGGTAGAAGGATGGATAAAACTGCAGCAGTTGTAGGGAGGATGGATAGGGGTAGAAGGATGGATAAAACTGCAGTAGTTGTAGGGAGGATGGATAGGGGTAGAAGGATGGATAAAACTGTAGCAGTTGTAGGGAGGATGGATAGGGGTATAAGGATGGATACAACTGCAGTAGTTGTAGGGAGGATGGATAGAGGTAGAAGGATGGATAAAACTGCAGCAGTTGTAGGGAGGATGGATAGGGGTAGAAGGATGGATAAAACTGTAGCAGCTGTAGGGAGGATGGATAGGGATAGAAGGATGGATAAAACTGTAGCAGTTGTAGTGAGGATGGATAGGGATAGAAGGATGGATAAAACTGTAGCAGCTGTAGGGAGGATGGATAGGGATAGAAGGATGGATAAAACTGTAGCAGTTGTAGTGAGGATGGATAGGGATAGAAGGATGGATAAAACTGTAGCAGTTGTAGTGAGGATGGATAGGGATAGAAGGATGGATAAAACTGTAGCAGTTGTAGTGAGGATGGATAGGGGTAGAAGGATGGATAAAACTGTAGCAGTTGTAGGGAGGATGGATAGGGGTATAAGGATGGATACAACTGCAGTAGTTGTAGGGACGATGGATAGAGGTAGAAGGATGGATAAAACTGCAGCAGTTGTAGGGAGGATGGATAGGGGTATAAGGATGGATAAAACTGCAGTAGTTGTAGGGACGATGGATAGATTCGGTGGATAAAACTGGAGCAGTCATTTTGTAGGGAGTACGGTTGGGGTACATGAGTTTGCTAATATTCTGTGGGAACATGTTTGGACCTATAGAGTACTTCATTGGAAAAACAGGGGGGGTTCTAATGCTTTCTCCTTAGTTTTATATACTGACATTTGTATTGTAGATTAGGTTTCACTCATGGGGGTTCCTGCAGCCCCACAAATTACTGTGCCTGAATGGGAACATTGGGAATTTGCTGTGCTCTCCCCAGGCAACTATTTACTCCTGGAACCTCTTCTGGTGCTCCTTAAACCTGGGGCTGTTGGGTCCAATCTGCAGCTTTGTCTCAATAACTATTGTAAGAGTTCAGTCCCACCTTCCTAAACATTGTATTCTGTGCTATCCTGCCCTGTGTTGTGCACCTTTAGAGAACAAAGGTAAATATTGCACAGTAGAGAATAATGGGTGGGAAGGATTGGTGCCAAGCAAGAGTCGCATATTGCACGGGTGCTACAGTGTTATTCATGCTGGAGAATAAGAGCCTTTTGCAAATATTTAGCCCCAAGCTTTCTTTAATTATCAGTGCCAGGTTTCAGCTTATGCGGCTACTGAGAATAAGGCCACGGGACTGGGGCACAGGAAATTTGTGGTCTGCTTTGACTTTCGTCTATTCAATCCAACCTCATCCAACAGCAAGCTCCATTGTGTTACATGAACTGGAACAAGATACCCTTTATTTCACTATATCCTACCGGTTTCAGATGCCAAAAAAGTCTGCACTGATTGGTTAAGAAGAAAAAAAAAACATTTTCACAATTAGCTCTACACATTCAGTAAGGATATTGTGCTGCAATCACTGGCTCAGGTTATTCCCAACAATGTTGCATCTACACGTGTTCCCCCCGGGGGATGAGACAAGGCTGGGCTGGACTCTATTTGGGATAGGACCAATGCTCAGGACTAATTAAACATCACCGGGTCTAGGATTAGGTCTCTCTTCTCATGGGAAGTGGCTACCCCCCCCCCCCCAGGTAAGCCAACTGACATTAATCAATAGTTTAAACCAGAGACTCATTAACTGGGAAATAATCAATAACCTTTATGATGGAGTGCAACACTTCAATTAGCAGAACCCTGGGACAACTCCAATGGACCCAAAATGTCAAATACCTTGTTATGAAGCACTGCATGACCAACCTGTACCTTTCTATCCCATGCAAACTGACTTCTGTATGGTGCTGTCTGCCCAAACTTCTTATTCACCTTCATTTATCTACTCTACACAGCTCAACCAGCCAGTGACCTTGCCTAGAATAAGCTATGACACCCTCCATACCAGAAACACACACACATAGGTGAATGGTCTGGTTTTGCCAAATCAGCATGTGTATTTCTTAGCTTCCCAGTATCCCTTCATATTGCTCTGGACCACGGGAACTGTTCTTACTTAGCCGGAAAGCTGTGCCATGGACTCAGTGTCGGACTGGGACACCAGGGGCCCACCAAAAACCTTGAGACCAGGGACCCACTCAAAGTATTAGTTTCTTCTTTCCTTGCTCAACCTCTATTTTCCTAGTCTCTTTTCTTTACATACTATAACCTATTCTTCGATCTATTTAGCCTCTTTATTCTCATATAAATAAGGAATGGCCATGAAATAGGGCAAATGTTTAGAAGCAGGAGGGACCACTGACACCTTGGCCCACGGAGGGTTTTCCTGGTATCCCGGTGGGCCAGTTCGACACTGCATGGACTGTTGCCAACAATCCCCCTAGGGTTACCCACACCATGGCATCAACAAAAGGAGCACGGTTCAACATTTTTTGCACCAAACCTTCTGCACGTGTCCTTTTTTTTTTTAATAAATCTGGCCATAAGCCTTGCACCTTCCGTATTTGAGTTGCCCCCTGCTCCTTTGGTTGATGCCAGTTGCTCTACAGTTACTCCTGATACTGTTGGACTGGGAGCCCCAGAGAGAATTGTGTATGGAAGGTCAGTACAAGTATTAGCTGTGCTGGTTATATTGTATTTACCCACACCATGCCCACATGCAACAATTCTTGTCTTTTTCAAGTTGAAATCAATAAAAAGAACCCGAGAGTTCTATAGATAATTAAATAACTATAGATAATTAGAGAAAGCAGGCTGGGAGATACCCAGGTATGGACACCAACCCATCAGACCTACCATACATCGCACTGTTTTGGCTCAGTCTTTGGATTCGGATACGGCCCATGATCTTTGAACGTCACACTCAAAACATCCACTAAGTGGGAAGCTGTCGGAGACCCACTGCTCTCTCATTTATGCCCATTCGAAATATAGTGACATCAAACACCATATGCTATTGCTATAATAAATAATGTTCATCCCAGGAATTCTATCCAATGGATTTACCCCGACACTGCACTTCAGGCTACCAACACCTGGGCTTTAAAGGAGAAGGAAAGCTACCGATGCAGTTTATTGCCAACAGATTAGCCACAATAGTACAAGCTATAACACTATATTTATTCGGCAGTATGCTTTACCATACCAGAGTAATCAGCTCTAGAAGCTCTCTCTGTTTGTTTAGGATAGCAGCTGCCATATTAGCTTGCAGTGACATCACTGCCTGAGTCTCTCCCTGCTCACCCATAACTCTGGGCTCAGATTACAACAGGAAGGGAGAGAGGAGCAAAGTACACAATAGAAGGAAAGAAATGTGCTGTTTCTTATGACAGAGGACTCAGAGCAGCATTACTTTGAGGGGTTACTGGTGTATTTATATAGACCTTTCTGATAAAGCTTACTTAATTATAGCCTTTCCTTCTCCTTTAACCTTTTATAGCTGCCCTAAAATAAAGACCAAAAGTGCTTGATTATATTATATTTATGAAGAAATGGCGAACTGAGACAGTGTTAATCCCCCATTAGTTACAGCAGTTATTATAGGTCACACTATAATGTGCCCCTTCTCCCCGACTATTTTCCTGCCTTTGGAAGGCCCCAAATGTCGGCACTTACCCTCTTTTGAAGTGAGCAGCGTAGGCGCACTGGAGAGCAGATTCTAGAAAGTAGCCCAACTCAAAGTCATGGGACGGGGCACTGCCCTTAGAGCCTCTTGTGTGGGCGCTGTTATTGCTCTGTGTAGGAAAAACAAATATATCAGCTTGTTGCTTCTAGGGATGCACCAAAGTAACAATTCTTTGGATACGGCCAAATACCGAATCAGCCACTGGCTCTATACAGAATTAAATCTGAACCCTCCTTTGCATATTTTACAATTAGCTAAATAACAGACTGGGCAAGTAACTAGTGACTAGTAGGATAGTAGGGTGTATGTGGGGCCCAGCTTACCTTCTCCAGCTCCTGTAAGTAAACCTGAGCTATCCAGCTGGCCTTCTCAAAGCAACCAATGGCTTCCTCTTCCCTTTCCGACAGCCTCGCTCGGGACGCAATGGTTGCAGTGGAACGTTCTAGAGATAGACCTTCACAGAGGAGACAGGAGCAGGTTATTATAATGAGACGAGATAATACTCAGGGGCCAGGCTGGGGGTAATATCACTTTATGTGCCACCAGAATATACCAAGAAAATAAAGGCACATGCACGGCAAGGTTATTTTATAGCCAACCATGTAGCCTGTTGCCAACGGACAGGGAGAGGATAAGGTTCATTTATGAGAGTATGAGGGACTTTAATCCAAACGTGCTCCTTGCACTAGGATATAGTTGTGCTGAGCACCGTTGTGTCTGTCCTGCTTCTTCTACTTCTGCTCCTGCTGATGCAAAAGTGCAACCCTTATTGCTCATTCAAAAAGCACTTGAGATCTGGCTTCACTCTTGTACCTAGAGCCGGACTGGAAATCCCACACTAAATGCGGCACTGGAGGGCACACAGCACAACTCTCTTTTCCAACTGCCACATGCCGGGGTGTAAGTTCAGGGTTCCATGGTGGCCTGCACCTCCCCGTGCACCCTCACATGTATCCAAATGATGTGTAAATTAAATGATGAGTAGGAGGCACCTGTCCCTTATGAATAAAGTGCTGCCAAATGTAGGTGGAACTGTATGAATGGGACACTTGCAGGTCTGGCCTCTATTTTGGAGAGCAGCAATTCAGAAAAGTCGAGGGACAGAACACAAGTGCCCATCAAATGTGGTGGTTTTGCATCTTTTAATTGCACTCTGCTGCCAGCTCTGCACAAATCCACGTAGAAAATAAAAATGAACGGGTTGATGGTCCTTACAATAAGCTCTCTGGATGGGGGGTGAAACCGCTACGAGAGTTGGGAGGGGGTGAGAGGTTGAGCTGTGTTTGTGTGTCTATAAAAATGTTTATTGGAACCTTCAGCCCCCCCCCCCATGAGAACAAATCTAAATGGAAAGTGAGTGGCTGATCCCAGGGGATTGGAGAAGATGAAGGAAATGATGGGGAAAAACGCGATTCTCCATAATAACTCAATGGGAAAGGCAGGAAATTGGGAAAGGAACAGAAGAATCAAAGTTGTTACTCTGAGACCCAACAGTTTTATTTCTCATAATGAAGCACAAAACCCGGGACACACACTGTACATGTCAACAACACAGACACGCACACAAGCAGTGCCAGCCAATGCCACGTGGGTTATTTCAATTCCCTCTTAGAGACTCACACTGACAGCTGTGAACAATAAAAGTAGTGACATCACTAGGATGATGTCACAGCACCGATGTCATGCTCCCTATTAGACTGTCTCAATTTGATCTGCTACAGGATGGCAGACAGGCATTGTGGGTAAAATATATCTATTTCCAAGTAGATACGGCAGTGCCATTATATATAAATTCTGTAACAAGATCCCCACGTGGCATTGTGCCGAACCCCCGTGAGTGATGAGCCAGTTAGTGAATAGCATCGCACCTACTGTACATATAGGTTATAGTAATTACACATGCAAGGAATATCCATGCACAGGACAGTCACTGTTAAAAAGGAACTATTTTTCTTTAAAATTAAATTTAAAAAAAAAAATATCTGCTTATGAATCAAGAGTGAATGATTATCTATGGTTTCTTTAGGGGGGGATAAGTTATTAAAGAGTCAGAATAAGGGTCAAATTTTGTGTTTGCAGGTGGAAGTGGTATTGATGGTGCTGTTACTACTTCCTGCTGGCGCTGCTACTACTTCCTGCTGGTGCTGTTACTACTTCCTGCCTAGCATAAAGCAGCAGCCTGGTCTTGCTTTACGGCTGGATTTCCATGATCAAAATTACCTGGCACTGCTGTAAGATAATATCAAATAATGACAATATCAGCAGTTAAATGGGATAATACAGCCCTTGAAGCCACATTTATTTTTGCACACATTAAGAGGGGGACTGAAGCCTGTTTATTATAGGCATCAATTTCTTCCAATAGGCTGACAGGCAAAAATACAGAAGTTTCTTTCAAAATGTATAATGGCACATCACTAGCACAACATAATGAGCCACAATTTAATGGTGTCATTAAAGTAACAGCACTGATCGCCCAGAAACAGTGATCATCATACCTGGGTTTACAAGAGGATTGAATAGAATGATAGTTCCCCTTTAAGCGACAGATGTAGCAACGCAGAATCATTACGTACCGTTTGGTGAGATCGGATTATCCCAGGAAAGTGGGGGTGCATGCTGCAGAGAGCAGAATACAGGGAGCGACAAGATGGAATTATTCAGCAGCGAAGTCCACCCCGACGGCAGAAATACACATGGAGAAAAGAACTGAAAGTACTTAAAGCAATAATAACCCAAAGCAGATAGAGAAAGAGAGGATGGGGCTGCTAAACGTGGTGCAAAGTGATACTGATTCCATTCACGCTGTACAAAACTTGAAAAAAATGTTATAGCTGAGCCGAGTAAATCAAACCCCTGCACTGAACAGAGAATACATTGAAACTGACCTTGTTTGCTGTATTTATTTGAATATTAGATTATTTTACTTGTTAGTTTTTTTCCTCCTCTCTCTTGATCCCAACCTTCGTCTCTTCCCTTTGTAACTTTCTCATTTCCCATAAACATATTGTGGTGTTCATACAAATGGCCTGTAGATGTCACTGTGCCCAGACTTATACTGTTCACACTTTCTATACAGCTTGTGGTGTTAGAGTTGCTTACTGTTGTGTAATGGCTGCATGACTCTGCTAATAAAGCCCTGTTATACTCTACTCATCCTCGGCTACCCAAAACATAACACATATGTACATTTGGATGATTCGGATTTTATTATGTAGCGCCAGGACTGAACTGTCTGGACTGGGACACATAGGGAAAATTCCAACCTATTGGGGTTTTGCTCTACAAATGACTGGCTAAACTACAAATCCCAGCATTCTCTGTGTTCCTGACCTACAGCAGACTGCAATTGGATGTTCTGTATTTCAGTCTTCTGCTCTCCGCTGGAATTTCCCACGAATCACCCAAAACAAGTCTTGTTTGCTTTATATACAGCATCCTCATGTTTATATACTCCCTATTACCATGGCAACCATAATAAATACACATTGTAACAGTGACAGTAACCAAGCTGCCCTGAATGGTTTGAAAGTAGCTTTGGAAAATGTCAGTATTTGCCATCGACAGCACTCAAGGGGTTAAGGTTACAATCTGTCCGCGCCTTTCAATTGTCTACCCTGGTGGTTCTGACTACGGAAACAATGTAGCAGCTGTCAGAGAACATGCACGGCTGATTGAGAGACAGAGCCAGCAGTGCAGGAAGGGACAGACAGAAACTGTTTTCACTTCCAAATAAAATCAGTGAAAACTGTAAATATGTTGGAAAGTTGCTTAGAATGAAGTTGCTTAAAGGGGTTGTTCACCTTTAAATTAACTGTTAGTATGATGTAGAGAGGGATATTCTGAGACAATTTGCAATTGGTTTTCATTTTTTATTATTTGCAATTTTCGAGTTATTCAGCTTTTTGTTCAGCAGCTCGGTAATCAGTAATCTGGTTGCTAGGGTCCAAATTCCCCTAGCAACCATGCATTGATTTGAATAAGAGACTGGAATATGAACAGGAGAGGGACTGAATAGAAAGAGGGGTAATAGAAAGCAGTCAGAAGAAGGCGACAAATAATTCTAAAAACTATAAAAAATAAATAATGAAGACCAATTGAAAAGTTGCTTAAAGGGATACTGTCATTGGAAAACATGTTTTTTTCAAAACGCATCAGTTAATAGTGCTACTCCAGCAGAATTCTGCACTGAAATCCATTTTTCAAAAGAGCAAACTGATTTTTTTATATTCAATTTTGAAATCTGACATGGGGCTAGACATATTGTCAGTTTCTCAGCTGCCCCCAGTCATGTGACTTGTGCTCTGATAAACTTCAGTCACTCTTTACTGCTGCACTGCAAGTTGGAGTGATATCACCCCCTCCCTTTTCCCCCCCAGCAGCCAAACAAAAGAACAATGGGAAGGTAACCAGATAGCAGCTCCCTAAGGGCTCTTACACACGGCCGTTCCGACCTGCGCTCCCCTGCGTTCCGTTTTTTGGCGTTCAGCCGCAGGGGAGCGCAGGAATAGACGCAAGTAATGATTTGAAATGGGGCTGTACTCACGAAGGCGCGTGTAGGCGCCGAACGCAGGAAAAATGCAGCATGTTGCGTCTGAACCTGCGTTCGGCGCCTACACGCGCCTTCGTGAGTACAGCCCCATTTCAAATCATTACTTGCGTCTATTCCTGCGCTCCCCTGCGGCTGAACGCCAAAAAACGGAACGCAGGGGAGCGCAGGTCGGAACGGCCGTGTGTAAGAGCCCTAAAGGTGGCCATACATGGATAGATCCGCTCGTTTGGCGATGTCGCCAAACGAGCGGATCTCCCGCCGATATGCCCACCTTGAGGTGGGCAATATCGGGCAGATCCGATCGTGGGCCCTAGGGCCCAACGATCGGATCCTAGCATTCGGTAAACGGGTGGTCGGGTCGCGGGACCACATCAACAAACAGATGCGGTCGCGATCCGACGGGATTTTTAGTCCTATCCGATCGAGATCTGGCCGACTTTCGGCCAGATCTCGATCGAGGAAGCCCGTCGGGGGCCCCCATACACGGGCCAATAAGCTGCCGACACAGTCTGTCGGCAGCTCTTATCGGCCCGTGTATGGCCACCTTAACACAAGATAACAGCTGCCTGGTAGATCTAAGAACAGCACTCAATAGTAAAATCCAGGTCCTACTGAGACTGATTCAGTTACATTGAGTAGGAGAAATAACAGCCTGTCAGAAAGCAGTTCCATCCTAAAGTGCAGGCACAAATCACATGACTGGGGGCAGCTGGGAAACTCACAAAATGTCTAGGCCCATGTCAGATTTCAAAATTGAATATAAAAAAATCTGTTTGCTCTTTTGAGAAATGGATTTCAGTGCAGAATTCTGCTGGAGCAGCACTATTAACTGATGCGTATTGAAAAAAAAACATGTTTTTCCATGACAGTATCTCTTTAAGTGCAACTTTATTTTATAAGTCTCACCTCCCCATTAACATCCTATTTGTATTCTATGTCTCCTTTCCTTTTGATTCACCCTTCTCTCTCTCATTGAAATAAAATGGATTTACCTTTAATGAGAAAAGCTTCCGTCATGAGACGCATGCGATAGAGGGGCTCATCATCCAGCGCAATATCATCCATCCCTGCCCGCGCATACATACTGACTGCGTCTCTGTACGACCCCTCCATGTAATGCAACTTTCCCATTATCAGCAGCGCTTCCGTTATGTGCTTAGGCTGAAATACAACAACAGGGACCCCCATAATGATACCATGTAAATGTCATATATACCTTATATAAAACTATATAGGGTCATCGATTATATAGTGAATAAAGTACCCCCTCTTGTAAAATATAAGGATATTATAAATTACCGAGGAGTTTCATGACCATATAAAAGTAATAATACACAAGTTTTAGTGAGTCATGTGACAGAAATTACATCACTACTCACCGTTTATAACTGATGACATCACTACTCACCGTTTATAAGGATATAATTTACAAGATATTCATGTCTTTTGTGTATTATATATATAATATATAATATATATTATATATATATATAATATATAGAGAGAGAGAGAGAGAGAGAGAGAGAGAGAGAGAGAGAGAGAGAGAGAGAGAGAGAGAGAGAGAGAGAGAGAGAGAGAGAGAGAGAGAGAGAGAGAGAGAGAGAGAGAGGTATGGGTTCATTAACCCAAAACCCGTTATCCAGAAAGTTCCGAACTATGGAAAGGCCATCTCCCATAGACTCCATTATAATCAAATAATCCAACGGTTTCCTTTTTCTGTGTAATAATAAAACAGTCGCTTGTACTTGATCCCAACTAAGATATAATTAATCCTTATTGGAGGCAAAACCAGCCTGTTGGGTTTATTTCAGGTTTATATGATTTTCTAGTAGACTTAAGGTATGAAGATCCAAATTACAGAAAGATCCGTTATCCAGAAAACCACCAGCTCCCAGCATTCAGGATAACGGGTCCTATACCTGTATATATATATATACGTATAGAGCAAGGGTTTATGCACATGTATAACCATAAATAAGAACTGCTTGTTCCCTGAAGGTGAAATTAAATATTGTCAATACACATCAATGCAACACTGCCCTCTACTGTCCAAACTTTAATGGTTGGAACCCCCTTTACACAGTTTTTGAAGGGGTGGTTCACCGTCAAGTCAACTTTAAGTATGTTATAAATTATGTTATAGTTCTACACTACTTTTCGATTGGCCTTCATTTTTTTTTCTTTTATATAGTTTTTTAATTTGCCTTCTTCTTCTGACACTTTCCAGCTTTCAAATGGGGGTCACTGACCCCATCTTAAAACAAATGGCTGCCATTTCACTGTTATTGCTACATTTTTTTTTATTACTTCTCTTTCTATTCAGGCCTCTCCTATTCATAGTCCAGTCTCTTATTCAAATCAATGCATGGTTGCTAGGGGAATTTGGACCCTAGCAACCAGATGGCTGAAATTGCAAACTGGAGAGCTGCTGAATAAAAAGCTAAATAACTCAAAAACCACAAATAATAAAAAACGAAAACAAATTGCAAATTGTCTCAAAATATACCTCTCTACATCATACTAACAGTTAATTTAAAGGTGAACAACCCCCTTAAAACCACTGGCTCCATACATGCAGATAAACATCCAGTGTGGGAAGTACTAAGACAGGGTTAATATGTGCTAGAATTCTCTGCCATTCACCACATTCCTCTCTCTCAGTTTCTATTTGCCAAATAGGTGGGAAGGTCATTAAATCAGGAAAAGTAAAGCTGGAAGAAAGAGACAGCGGATCTGAACCCTCAGCAGGCTGAAAGGGGTTAAAGCTGGGCATTAAAGAGGCTGAAGAGTAACAGGGGTTCTTATAAAGAAGCATATCATTGTGTGGGAGGAGTGCAGTCATGGAGAATAGCAGGCAGGCTTTTTTGGAAAGTAAAGGCTACATGAAACATGTTTATTTTTGCCTGAGAACAATATGTCAAGCATTTAAAAAGGATAAGTAACCCTTTAAAATAAGTGAATGTAAAATTGATGAGGGGGCTATTCTAAGCACTTTTGTCATTTACATTCATTATTTATTTTCTTTCTATTCCAAGATATTAAGGGATACATGTACTGTTAATATGAATGAATTGTGTTACAACAGCGCCACCTGCTGGTCAGTTTCCCACCAGTCTGACCAGCAAGTAGTCAAGGAAGTTGTCAGGAGAAAGAAAGAGGCTGATGTTCTTCTACTTAGGAATAAAATTAGAAACCTTTCTCACATCTTTCCTAAGCAGAAGAACATCAGCCTCTTTCTTTCTCCTGACAACTTCCTTGACTACTTGCTGGTCAGACTGGTGGGAAACTGACCAGCAGGTGGTGCTGTTGTAACAAAATCCATTCATATTAACAGCACACGTATCCCTTAAAGGGATACTGTCATGGGAAAAAAAAAAATTTTTAAATGAATCAGTTAATAGTGCTGCTCCAGCAGAATTCTGCACTGAAATCCATTTCTCAAAAGAGCAAACAGATTTTTTTATATTCAATTTGGAAATCTGACATGGGGCTAGACATATTGTCAATTTCCCAGCTGCCCCAAGTCATGTGACTTGTGCTCTGATAAACTTCAATCACTCTTTACTGCTGTACTGCAAGTTGGAGTGATATCACCCCCCTCCCTTTTCCCCCCAGCAGCCTAAAAACAGAACAATGGGAAGGTAACCAGATAGCAGCTCCCTAACACAAGATAACAGCTGCCTGGTAGATCTAAGAACAACACTCAATAGTAAAAACCCATGTCCCACTGAGACACATTCAGTTACATTGAGAAGGAAAAACAGTAGCCTGCCAGAAAGCATTTCTCTCCTAAAGTGCAGGCACAAGTCACATGACTGGGGGCAGCTGGGAAATTGACAAAATGTCTAGCCCCATGTCAGATTTCAAAATTGAATATAAAAAAATCTGTTTTTCTTTTGAGAAATGGATTTCAGTGCAGAATTCTGCTGGAGTAGCACTATTAACTGATTCATTTTGAAAAAAACACGTTTTCCCATGACAGGATCCCTTTAATATCTTGGAATAGAAAGAAAATAAATAATGAATGCAAATGACAAAAGTGCTTAGAATAGCCCCCTCATCAATTTTTTTTATTCACTTATTTTAAAGGTTTACTTATCCTTTAAGTAAACTATAAAGGAAGATTAGCAGCAAAGGAGCAAACAAAACCACTAAACTTTTATAATCAATACTGCTAATAATGACATTAGACAGCAAACAGAGCGTGACCCCAATAAGGTAACAGCACGCACTTCAGCTTTATAGGGATTTTTTTTATTTTTTAAATTTACTCTGTTTTTAATTGACAGCAGAGTTCTATTGCATGAGCTTCCCTTCACTGAGTACTTGTAATCATACAGATGCTACATCCACACATACAGATGATAAAATACACTTACATACAGAGTCAGGGGTAGTCCAAGGTGGGACCATAATCTGGATTTGCATTTTGTCTGTTCGCTCTCCATAAGCCTCAATTGAACAGTGACATCTAGTGGTTGTAAATGATACGACGTAACTATATGACATCCCAGCATTATTTCTTACCAGTAATTTGCCCCTGCTGAGAATGCCGGTGAGATAGTTCTTTGCCTGTTGCAGTTTGGGCTCCTTGCTTGCCAGTAATGGAACGGAATCCTTCAGTTTGCCCACGTTTTCCCTTACGCACTGCTCCAGCGAGGCCTCGGCCAACATCAGGTGGGCAAAGTCATCTGAAAGACAATGGGAACGGTCACATACAAGAGAGAGGCCAACTGAGATAGAGACGGATCTACACGGACACCTGAATAAATGCCTTTTATTTGTAGCTGCTTGTAATAATAATAATAACTAGAGAGGTACATTTCCTGAAGAAAATGTGAGTGGTGCTTGCCGTGGCAAAACTCAGGCCCCCCATATATGTTGGGTGTCTTGCCCAGTCGCCCCTGGTGCCTAGAGAGTACACAAAGTCGGTAGAATCCGGATTAAACCGGTGAAATTCAAAGCCAACCAAATTTTACCATTGAAATCAATCCAAACAAACTGGCTATTTTTGGCTCCGCCCACTTTTAAAAATTTGCAACCCAGTCACCAAATGGACCAAGTTTGAGCACTCTTACATTAACAGTGTAAGAATGAGAGGAATTTAAATATTCCCATTGAATAGCGTTAGGTAAAATTTGATTGGCTGTCTTAAGCTCCGCCCATTTTTCTGAATTTTAACCCCAGTTACCTAGTCATGGTCAGTGCCAAGTTTGGGGCCTCTGGTTTTAAAACGGTGAGAACGGCGATATTCCAAAATTTTATATTGAAGTCAATAGGTGAAAACTGATTGGCTGTTTTTGGCTCCACCCACTTGTCCTAAATTTTGACCACGGTCACCCAGTGAGTAATTGAGCCAAGTTTGGTACACCTAGCATTTAAACTGTGATAATAGCAGCAGTTTATCATTTTTCATTAAGGTCAATGGCTGAAATCTGATTGGCTGTTTGCGGCTCCGCCCACTTTTCCTAAATTTTGACCGCAGTCACCCAGTGACGCACGGTGCCAAGTTTGGGAGTTCTGGCTTTGTACTGTGAGAATTACAGCTGTTTACATTTTCTCATTGAAGTCAATAGGGAACATCTGATTGGCTGTTCTTGGCTCCACCCACTTTTCCTAAATTTTGACCGCAGTTACCCAGTGAGTAATTGAGCCAAGTTTGGTACACCTAGCATTTAAACCGTGATAATAGCAGCAGTTTATTATTTTTCATTAAGGTCAAAGGCTGAAATCTGATTGGCTGTTGTTGCCCCGCCCCTTTTTTTCCTAATTGTGAACCACAGTCACTCAGTGACTAACATACCAAAGTTTGGGAATGCTGTCATTTAATGTGTAAAAATGGCAGCATTTCTATTTTTTTCTATTGAAAATCAATGAATGAAATTTGATTGGTTGTTGGTGGCTCCGCCCACTTTTTCTAAACTTGAAGTGGAAACCCCCAGCGACCACATTTGTGATATTCAAGGTCCCTGACATCAATACTGAGAGAATGGCAGCCTTCTTAATTTTTCCCATTAAAACCAATCAAAGAAATCTGATTGGTTGGTTTTGGCTCCACCCACTTTTCTTAATTTTAATCCCAGTCCCCCAGTGACCAACTGTGCCAACTTTGAGGAGGCTGCCATTAACCGTCTAAGAGCGGCAGCAGTTTAAAATTTTCGTATTTAATTGAATGGCTGAAATTTGATTGGCTGTTGTAGACTCCGCCCACTTTTTGTAAATTTTGGCCGCAGTCACCCAGTGACCCACGGTGCCAAGTTTGGGAGCTCTGGCTTTATTACTGTGAGAATTACAGCTGTTTACATTTTCTCATTGAAGTCAATAGGGAAAATCTGATTGGTTGTTTGCGGCTCCGCTCACTTTTTTGGGTCCCCAAAATAGGACAGAAAAGTCACAACACCCCATTCCCGAATAAGCTGAACGGTTTGACACCTCATTCATGGGTCTGCGACAAACTAATTATTCGATAAATTATTCGATAAATTCCCCATTATAAGTCAATGGGGCAAATTTGGGGACCTCTCCTGCCCCGGGGGTAAAACTTATACCCTCGTGTGGGGTATCATCTGACACAAGTCGCAAACCTCTTCAAATGTGGTAAATTTAACGTTTCTACAAGATTCCCTCTCTGCGCTAGAATCCGTCAAAAGTTGGCCTCAATGTTAATCTATGGGACTTTTCGGGGTGGTTAATTGCCCCCGCAAGGGGCAATTAACCACCCACCCCTTAGAAAAGTCATACCACCCCATTCCCGATTAAGCCGCACGATTTGACACCTCATTCATGGGTCTAGGACAAACGGTGCGGGACTAGTTACGCGCCAAACTTTCATACGGAAGAAGAATAAAAATAAGTTTGCAAGATAACAGTAGTGATGCTTTGCTTCGCAAGCACCACTAATAATAATAGGTAAATGCTCACTTCCAGCTCTGTAAAACCAGGAAACTGCAACTCCCAGCGGCCGGCTGTTTTTTTATGTCCTTACAATACAGAAACGGCTGCAGCGCTTTAACATAATATGTCCCACAGAGCTTACAATTACTTAGTGCCCCTTTTGCGGCCCAGGGCTCCTAGGAAGTGGCGCAGATCAACCAGAACCACATTTGAGAGTTTAAAGGGGTGGTTCCCCCATAAGGTAACTTGTATTACTGTATATACTCGAGTATAAGCCGTCCCGAGTATAAGCCGAGGTACCTAATTTTACCTCCAAAAACTGGGAAAGCTTATTGACTCGAGTATAAGCCTAGGGTGAGAAATGCAGCAGCTTCTGGTAAGTTTCAGTTTCAATCCAAAAATTGAGGGTTTCTGCTCCCATTGGAGGTGCTGGCGTCTCGTTTTTGGATGCAGGCAAATATTCTTGGAGACTATTCTTGGACGCCGGCGACCGTTTTTGTGCTTGACCCGAGTATAAGCCGAGGTACCTAATTTTACCTCCAAAAACTGGGAAAGCTTATTGACTCGAGTATAAGCCTAGGGTGAGAAATGCAGCAGCTTCTGGTAAGTTTCAATCAAAAAATTGAGGGTTTCTGCTCCCATTGGAGGTGCTGGCGTCTCGTTTTTGGATGTTGGCGACCATTCTTGGACGCCGGCGAATATACTTAGAGACTATTCTTGGACGCTGGCGACTATTCTTGGACGCCGGCGACTATTCTTAGACGCCGGCGACTATTCTTGGAAGCTGGCGACCGTTTTTGCGCTTGACCCGAGTATAAGCCGAGGTAGAGTTTTTCAGCATATTTTGGGGGCTGAAAAACTCGGCTTATACTCGAGTATATACGGGTATGTTATAGAACTGCCAGTTCTAAGCAACTTTTCAATTTGTCTTCCTCATTTATTTTTTTATAGTTTTAATAGTTATTTGCCTTTTTCTTCTAACTCTTTGCAGCTTTCAAATGGGCGTCGCTGACCCCATCTAAAAAACAAATGCTTTGTAAGGCTATTATATTGTTATTGTTACTTTTTATTAGGGATGCACCAAATCCGCTATTTCGGATTCGGCCGAATCCCTGAATCCATCTTGGAAGATTCCGCCGAATACCGAACCGAATCCTAATTTGCATATGCAAATTAGGGGCGGGAAAGGAAAAAGTGGAAAAAATTGGTTTACTTCCTTGTTTTGTAACAAAAATTCATGTGAAATCCCACCCTCCATACACAATTTGCATATGCAAATTAGGATTCGGATTCAGTTCGGCCAGGCACAAGGATTTGGCCAAATCCGAATCCTACTGAAAAAAGACGAATCTTGGCGGAGTCCCGAACCGAATCCTGGATTCGGTGCATCTGTACTTTTTATTCCTCCTCTTTCTATTCAGGCCTCTCCTATTCATATTCCAGTCTCTTATGTAAATCAATGCATGGTTGCTAGGGGAATTTGGACCCTAGTTACCAGATTAGTTAAGATGCAAATTGAAGAGCTGCTAAGTAAGTAAAAAAACACAAATAATAAAAAAATTAAAACCAATTGCAAATTGTCTCAGAATATCCCTCTCTACACCATACTAACAGTTAATTTAAAGGTGAACAACCCCATTAAAGGTTCCCCAAATGGACATTCGCTACACAGAACTGCCAGAACCAGCCAACAGGACTGATATCTAAGCACACTTTATGCACGTGAAAAGATATTACATGTATGGGATCCATTATCCGGAAACCTGTTATCCAAAAAGGTCCAAATTAAAGGGGAACTATCGTGAAAATCTAATTTTCCCAGCGGATGGATAGGATGAAAATAATAATATTCTTAAATATATTCATTTAACAGAAATGCTTACTTTTTGAAAGGCATTCAATAATATTACAGTGAGTTAGAATGCTTTCTCTGAGAGCCAGTTCAAGCAATTGCTGAATGGGAGTGGCTATACCCCCACTGTGATGTCACGTAGCAACTAGCGAAGTCCCACCCTCTTCATGCTGAATTCAAAGCATCCACACACCAACTGCATTCTCTGGAATCTCATTCTGAGAATAGCAAGGCTGTTATACTTTTATAGTGTGAAAATGCTGATATTATTGGCAGAATGAGATTTTTGCATTCTCCCAGATCAAAGGAAGGACAGAGCTTGGTAAATATTGTACAGATATAAAAAAAAAAAGGGTATTATGCACCTACTTTTTGCACATTGCACCTCACATGTTTCATATGTCTCTGTAGGTCAATAACAACCAGCCAGCAATTCACTTTGAACAGGCTACTTACTAAAAGGTGCAAAATATGGGTAATTGAACTGGTACAAATTAGCACCTTTGTTTGAAATCACCCTGTCTATAAATGTATTTGTGTGACAGTGCGTTTGTGTATGTTTTAGTCTCCCAGTAATTTTTTGTGTATAAATCTGTGTCTTTGTGTGTTCCCATTTTTTTTTGTGTTGTCAATGTGTTTTAGAGGAACAGTAATATCAAAATATGACATGTTAATAAATGTACTGTTGCCCTGGGGTGTTTGCTTCAGAAACAGAGCCATGGAGCAGCCATTCAGGTTGAACTAGGGCTATAAGGTTCAGGTTTAGTAGCAGATACGCTCTGTACAAATTGGCCCAAGAAGCAATCAGGGAACAGGTGCTGCTGGACTAGGAGGGCCTTCCTGAATGGACTCACTGCCCTGGAGATGTGCAACCCTAGCAAGAGTCTAGAGTGCTACTTGTGGGAAGAGGAGACAACCCATTAGTACTGCCTGTGTTCCTTCAATGCTGCCTAAGGCTCTGCGCTCAGTTTCTGGAAGCTTGGTTTTCCCGCCTTACTATGCCAGCCTATGGGCTCCTAGGGATCTCCCCTTTGCATGAGGCCCGTGCCTCTTACTGTCACTAAAGCTTTCTGAATGTACTCCTCCTGCTGGAGCCGGGATGGTTACTCCTATCTCTCACACTCACCCCTGTCATGCTTACCTTCTACTCTCACACTCACCCCTGCCACTCCTATCTCTCACACTCACCCTGCCACTCCTATCTCTCGCACACTCACCCCAGCCACTAATATCTCACTCACACTCACCCCAGCCACTCCTATCTCTCGCACACTCACCCCAGCCACTAATATCTCACTTACACTCACCCCAGCCACTCCTATCTCTCTCACACTCACCCCAGCCACTCCTATCTCTCGCACACTCACCCCAGCCACTAATATCTCACTTACACTCACCCCAGCCACTCCTATCTCTCTCACACTCACCCATGCCATAATAAAAAGTTGCAACTTCAAGCATTTATACCAACATCTCTAAAAAAAAGACGTGTATGCAACTTTTAAGCGCCTCCCATATTGAAACTGACCTAAACTTAAGATTACTAGTGAATCTTCACTAGGCACAACCGAACGCTAACAAATATTCGCTATGAAATGGTCGCACTGAAAAAGTATCGATAGCGAAAAGTCGCCAGCGTTTGGCGCCCAGGATGCAACTTCAAATTTTAGTGAATTAGCGTAGTGGTAACAAATTTGAATACACTGCCTGATTAATGTTTGGCCAAAAGTGGCAAATAAGTAAGTCATCAAAAGAAAACATCATATTTTTAGAAAACACACATTCTGCCAAATCTAAAATGGGTAAATATATCTTTGTATGGCAAAGCAGCAACACTACCCTAAACTTAGTTTTTTTATATAATTTCTGAAAATCATCACAAAGTTTGCATTTTACCTCATTATATACACCCCACATTTGTAACTTACCAGCATAAAGCATCCTAAATATGAACACATAAAATTCACTAAGCGCCGAAGCGCCGAACGCTAGCGTTACTTCGCTAGCGTTTGTCATTTTCGTTACTGCGCAAATTCACTAACGAACGCTGGCGTAGTTTCGCTAGTGTTACTTCGCACCCTTACGCCTGGCGAAGTTTCGCTAGCGACGTAACTACGCAAATTCACTAACGCGCGCAGTGTACTGAACGCCACCTTTTACGCTAGACTTCCTTCGCCACCTCAGACCTGGCGAAGCGCAATAGAGTAGATAGGGATTGTTTCAGAAAAAGTAAAAAAAAAAAAGGTGATAGGCTGAAAAAGATCGAAAAAATTTTTGGGGCTCCCCTCCTTCCCCCCTACATTTCCTGACTCATGGCAACTTACCTAGACAGTGGGCACATGTGTAGGGCAAAATAAAAATTTTATTTGATGATTTGAAGGTTTTCTAGCCATTTGTAGTGCTGATACGTATTCCTCCATTGAAATTTGAATTTCGCGCCGTATGCAAATTAGACTTCGCTAGCGTAACTTCGCTTTACTTAGCGAATCAACGCTAGCGCAACTTCGCAACCTTATGCTACCCCTGAGCGCAACTTCGGATTTTAGTGAATTTGCGAAGCGCTGGCGAAACTACGCCTGGCGAAGTGTGGCGAAGTTACACCTGGCGCAACTACGAATCTTAGTGAATTTGCCCCATAGGGTCTACTGAATAGTTTGATGCCTTAATGCATAGATTTACCAAACCATGTGGCATACAGAGACCCCCAAATTCAAATAGTACATATAAATTTTCACATGACACTGACTGTTACACTATAAGCACCCGGCACGTGCATTACCCTAGAAAACCATATTTTTTCTGAAAGTAAATATTCCAACTAATCTAAAACGGGTAAATATTTATTGCCACTACAAACTACCAAACTGCAAAATTATGCTAAACATAATGCCCTTTATTAAATTTCTTTAAATCATCACAAAGCTTGCATTTTACCCCATTATTACCCCACATTTCGTAACATATCAGCATAGGGGCTCAACTACATGGTGCAACTTCTTCAGATCCGACACTCTAAGAGGAAGCGCATGCAACAAGACCGGTGCGCCGAATATAATGTAAGTAATAAAAATATTGCACCTACAAACTGCATGCATCTGACATGACTGTTGGATGCAAATGCCGCACGTTGCGTCTTCATTCGACAGTAATTGAATGCATGCAGTTTGTAGGTGCGATATTTCTATTACTTACTGTACATTATATTCGGTGCATCCATCTTGTCGTATGCGCTTCCTCTCAGCGTGTCGGATCTGAAGAAGTTGCACCATGTAGTTCAGTCCTAAAGCATCCAAAATATGAACGCATGGGGTCTATGGAACACATTGATGCCCAATATGCATAGATTTACCAAACCATGTGGCGCACAGAGACCCCCAAATGGATATATAGCAGACAAAATTTACATGAGCAAAATTAAGTAACAAAGAACAGTGGTAAATGCGATAAAATCACGAAATCAATAAAATCCAATAAAACCACAAAAATCAATGCTTTTTTTTTCCCGCCTAGTGTAATCAGCAGTCATAATCACTTTGACTATTTTAGCATGGGCAAATATGTTTTACGGAAAGAAACAAGCGAACAACACCTATGCAGAGCTGAAAATGCAATAAAACAGCTTAACATGCTAAAAAATTGCTAAATATGCACAAACTCACTAAAATTGCGAAATAATCAGCAAAATAACATACAAAAGGTATTGTGCAGTACTGTACGCTATTCACAAGGGCAATAAAACATTTTTTTCAGGCAAAAAAAAATTATACAATAAGAAAAAAAAACAACAAAATAGTGTGCGTATGCGTGTGTACAATTCTCAAAATTACGTGTTATGTTCGTGTGTGTGCGGGTACAAGTGTGTGAGTATGTAACCCCCCCGATCCCCAAAAATGTATGTGTGTGTAATAAGTGTGTGTTTGTGTGTGTGTGTATGTGTAACACTAACCTGGAAAACACATGACAATCTATTGGGGTTGCAGGAGGGGGTCCCACGAAGAGTAGTAGTAGTCTTCAGTGAAGATCCAGGGACTGGGTGGTGCTGCAGGTATAGGTAGCACAGGCAGCAGCAGGACACGTAGAAATCACGTGCCTGCTGCTACCTTGGAGCCCCTGAGCGATTGCGTCCCAGGGGCCTCTCAATACCCCACTTTGCTTATTTCCTAGCGGCAGGGGAACAAGCTGGGAGCAGTCCCCCCCTTCTGTAGCCATCACCCCTACTGTAGTCAGTCCCCCTCTGTAGCCAGCCCCCCTGCAGCCAGCCACCTCCTGCAGCCGCCCCCTGCAACCAGTCTCACCCTGCAACCAGTCTCACCCACCTGTAGCCAACCTCACCCACCTTCAGCCAGCCCCCCTGCAGCAGCCTTCTCTCCCCTGACTCATCCTCATCCCCCTCCACCCCCCTGCAGTCAGCCAACATCGTAGTTTTTACAAGTTTTACTCAGTTACATGAAGACTTTTGCTCTCCGTCTGAAACTCCCCCTCACTCCCAGAAACGAGGCAGTAGGAAATAAAGGTGGACTTGCTAAACGTGTGTAAATCCCAGCCGCACATTAGTCTGTATGCCAGCACTGAGACGCGAGTAGTGAATGTGCTGCTGCTCCGGTTTCATTTTGTGCTTATGTAACATTTGTGCGTCTCAGTGCTGGCATACAGACTAATGTGCGGCTGGGATTTACACACGTTTAGCAAGTCCACCTTTATTTCCTACTGCCTCGTTTCTGGGAGGGAGGGGGAGTTTCAGACGGAGAGCAAAAGTCTTCATGTAACTGAGTAAAACTTGTAAAAACTACGATGTTGGCTGACTGCAGGGGGGATGGAGGGGGATGAATCTCACGGGAGAGAAGGACCGTGTTACAGTCTACCTTTCTTTCCTAGCTTTATACAGTTTCTGATTGACAGCTCTGACTGCCAATGAGATAGAGAACAGAGTTGTTATGCAGAAAAACTCGACTCCGACGCCAGAGCTAGCCAGAGGCAGGTAGGAGAGAAGCAGCTGGCATGGATTCACTAGAAAGACTGCAATATTTTAAAAACTGTAAACATTTTTTAATACATTATATTTAGACATTTGAATAACTTCATGTAATGATTGTTTTTACCAATTTTTAATTTCGCGATAGTTCCCCTTTAAGGGAAGGCTTTCTCCATTTTCTCCTAATAATCCATGTTTTTAGAACTGATTCCCTTTTTCTGTGTAATAATAAAACAGTAGCTTGTACTTGATCCCAACTAAGATATAATTAATCCTTATTGGAGGCAAAACCAGCCTATTGGGTTTATTCAATGTTTATATGATTTTATAGTAGACTTAAGGTATGGAGAGCCAAATTACAGAAAGATCTGTTATCCGGAAAACCCCAGGTCCCGAGCATTCTGGATACCAGGTCTCATGACCTGTATTATTATTGTAACTATTATTATTGTTATTAACACATACGAAAGCACCAACCTGTTCCCTTATAACAGCCTGTGGGCACTTTCCTCAGGCCCCAGCAGTAGTTCAAGTGTTAAAATGGGCGGAGCTTGTCGAGACAATAAAAGAAGATTTGTAGGATAGTAAATATCCAAAGTTCACCGTGCCTGGCTGCTCCTTGATTGTTTAACTCACGAGGTGCCCCAGACCTTCATTCTGACATTATTTCTCTTAATCCAATTTAGTAACGATAAAAATACTTTATTTGTGGTTTTTAGCAATATTTCCACTGGCAATAATAACTGAGCTATTTATTCCTCTACGACCAGTCAGTGAATCACAACCCACTTCCCTGTGCCCTCAGCAGACTCTTATTCCTTGTCCTGCACAGCTGGTTCCCCCACATGAAGGGAATTAGCAAAGCAGCCCCCAGTCAGTTTGAATAGGTGCGTTATCCTCCATGAATAGGGAACACAATAGGGAAGCAAATTGAGATCTCGCATTATATGGAGCTGGGAACATAGATTCTTGGCTGCCTAAGGATCATGGGAATTGCAGTTCATTCTTGAGCCTATACCCTGTGCATAGACTTGTATTATTGTTATTATTATACAGATCTCCCTGTTCTATTCCCATCGCTTCCAACTCCCACAGTGTGTGACTCATGATTCTGGCTCCTGTCTGTATATTCAGCAGTGCCACGCTACCGACACACAGCATTCCCCATCATCTGCCCACAGCATTATCTGTAATCTGCCCACAGCATTCCCCATCATCTGCCCACAGCATTATCTGTTATCTGCCACAGCATTCCCCATCATCTGCCCACAGCATTATCTGTTATCTGCCCACAGCATTCCCCATCATCTGCCCACAGCATTATCTGTTATCTGCCCACAGCATTCCCCATCATCTGCCCACAGCATTATCCATCATCTCTTCACAGCATTCCCCATCATCTGCCCACAGCATTATCCATCATCTCTTCACAGCATTCCCCATCATCTGCCCACACCATTATCCATCATCTGCTCACAGCATTCTCCATCATCTGCCCACAGCATTCCCCATCATCTTCCCACAGCATTCTCCATCACCTGCCCACAGCATTCTCCATCATCTGCCCACAGCATTTCCCGTCATCTTCCCACAGCATTCTCCATCACCTGCCCACAGCATTCTCCATCATCTGTTCACAGTATTCTCCATCATCTGCCCACAGCATTATCTGTCATCTGCCCAGAGCATTCCCCATCATCTTCCCACAGCATTCTCCATCACCTGCCCACAGCATTCTCCATCATCTGCCCACAGCATTTCCCGTCATCTTCCCACAGCATTCTCCATCACCTGCCCACAGCATTCTCCATCATCTGTTCACAGTATTCTCCATCATCTGCCCACAGCATTATCTGTCATCTGCCCAGAGCATTCCCCATCATCTGCCCCCAGCATTCTCTATTGCACGGGTTAAAGGGAAAGTAACCATGGCAGAGCACCAAGGCACCCAGTTATGTTACATTATGGAACAAACTGTGTTTATAATATTTTATTGCATTTTCTGCTCTGAGCTAAACCATAAAGTGTCACAAAGTTCTTCTGGTTTCAGTCCTCCCAGTAATTAGACTATATAACCCGCCCTGGAGAAGGCTAAACATTATATACATTATATACAGATCGTTATAACAGACATAGGATGTGGGTAGGGGAAGGGTCAGTACCCCAATATAGTGTGCCTGGTTTCAGGGGTACTGAAAGTCTCTTTAAAGGGGTGGTTCACCTTTAAGTAAACTTTAAGTATGTTATAGAATGGCCAGTTTTAAACAACTTTTCAATTGGTCTTCATTATTTATTTTTTATAGTTTTTGAATTATCTGCCTTTTTCTTCTGACTCTTTCCAGTAATCAAATAGGGGTCACTGACCCCATCTAAAATCTTAAGTCTCTGTAAGGCTACAAATGTATTGTTATTGCTACTTTTTATTACTCATCTTTCTATTCAGGCCTCTCCTATTCATATTCCAGTCTCTTATTCAAATCAATGCATGGTTGCTAGGGGAATTTAAACCCTAGTAACCAGACTGCTGAAATTGCAAACTGGAGAGCTGCTGAATAAAAAGATAAATAACTCAAAAACCACATTATAAAAAGTGAAAATCAAATGGTCTCAGAATATCCCTCTTCACGTCATACTAACAGTTAATTTAAAGGGGAACAATCCCTTTGGGCAAAACTGCTGCACCAGTGGCTCCTGTTCATATCAGAGCTAGGGAAGGGGGTGCTAAGTGTGGGATCCTGTAGAAGGGACCCCAATTTCTGGATTTCTCTACCAGATGAAATAAATCTAATAATAAATATTGTTATGAAAAATAAATGTGGTCTATATAGTGGGACAGCTGAAGTTCCAACCAGCCTGTTTGTTCTCCGTTTGCCCCGCAGCGATGCATCACAGGAGACTTTCCATAAACAAACCAGCGCCAGATGTTGCAGCCTCACTGGGATACAGGAGCAGTGTTTGCCCTAAACAAAGATGGAGGTTTGGTTCCCCAGGAAGGGCATTAGTGCTGGTCCTTACATAAGTCTTTAGGTCAGGTCTGTGCAGTAGATCGACATAATTATTATTATTAACTTCCCTGCACACATCAATACATATATATATAGAAACACTTTTGCAGAACTACAACTCCCATCATCCCCCCCAGCAGCTAAAGTTGAACGTTTGCATTCCTGGGATAACCTGTTGCACTTGTGATTCTCTCATTCAATGACTCTTTCATTCTGCAAATTAATGTTCTACATATTCATTTATTTACACTAAATATACCCCAGTGCAGGTAAGTCAGGACCAATGGTCACATGAGTTATTGTGCCAACAAGCTGCTGATTAGGGAACCCCCTGATCTCACCCATTGGTTCAGTCCAGAACAGGGACCTGCCCAGGAACCTCTGGAGCTTTGACTGTTGCAGAACTATAAATCTAAGCAGGTAATACTTCTAATCTCTGTTCTACACATGCCCCGCCCCAACACACAGGGGTGTCAATAGTCAATGAGGGTGGGTAACCTTCAGTGGGAGTGGGTAATGGTCAGTGGGAGTGGGTAATGGTCAGAGGGAGTGGGTAATGGTCAGAGGGAGTGGGTAATGGTCAGTGGGAGTGGGTAATAGTCAGTGAGGGTGGGTAATAGTCAGTGAGGGTGGGTAATGGCCAGTGGGACTGGGAGTGGGTAATGGTCAGTGAGGGTGGGTAATGGTCAGTAAGGGTGGGTAGTGATCAGTGGGAGTGGGTAATGGTCAGAGGGAGTGGGTAATGGCCAGTGTGGGTGGGTAATGGTCAGTGAGGGTGGGTAATGGTCAGTGGGAGTGGGCAATGGACAGAGGGAGTGTCTAATGGTCAGAGGGAGTGGGTAATGGCCAGTGGGAGTGGATAATGGTCAGAGGGAGTGGGTAATGGTCAGAGGGAGCGGGTAATGATCAGTGGGAGTGGGTAATAGTCAGTGAGGGTGGGTAATGATCACTGGGAGTGGGTAATGGCCAGTGGGAGTGGGTAATGGTCAGTGTGGGTGGGTAGTGATCAGTGGGAGTGGGTAATGGTCAGTGTGGGTGGGTAGTGATCAGTGAGAGTGGGTAATGGTCAGTGTGGGTGGGTAGTGATCAGTGGGAGTGGGTAATGGTCAGAGGGAGTGGGTAATGGTCAGTGTGGGTGGGTAGTGATCAGTGGGAGTGGGTAATGGTCAGAGGGAGTGGGTAATGGTCAGTGGGAGTGGGTAATGGTCAGAGGGAGTGGGTAATTGTCAGTGGGAGTGGGTAATGGTCAGTGTGGGTGGGTAATGGTCAGTGGGAGTGGGTAATGGTAAGAGGGAGTGGGTAATGGTCAGTGTGGGTGGGTAATGGTCAGTGGGAGTGGGTAATAGTCAGTGGGTAATGGTCAATGGGAGTGGGTAATGGTAAGAGGGAGTGGGTAATGGTCAGTGTGGGTGGGTAATGGTCAGTGGGAGTGGGTAATAGTCAGTGGGTAATGGTCAGTGGGAGTGGGAAATAGTGAGTGGTTAATGGTCAGTGGATAATGGTCAGTGGGTAAGAGAAGAGCAAGGGAAGAATAAAGGGCAAATAAATGGCAGAGAGAGAGAGATGAGGCTACAGTGATACAGTGGGAGTCACATGACCCACTCACCATTAGTCTCCTGGGCTTTGGGGTTCCACTGCTTGATGAGCCCCTGGATCTTCTCCCACTGACACTCCGCCCGGCAGCGCTCAATCTCAGCCTCGAGCTTCAGGTGGGAAAGAGACAGCCGGGAAGCAGCCATGTCCTCTCACCGCGGGGCTCCCGGGGGAGTGGGGGACGCGCAGCTCATCAGGGGGATCCCGGGGTCGGGGGCGCGCAGTTGATGTTTCTGTCACGAACCAACAAGCGTCGTTCCCTCTCCACTTGTGCTACGAGCCCTGCAGCTTCCCCTCCCTTCTCTCAGCGCTCGGAGCCGCTCTGTGATTGGTCGAGGGGCACCCGGACTCGCTCGCGATTGGTCCGTTCTGTTTCCTTGGCCGGACACCTTGTTCTTCTTGTATCGCGCGCAGTGAGGGGAAATCGACATGTCAGTGGGCGGCTCGGCGGGTGTCTGACTCTTCTGCTCTGCTGCTGCTCTGCTGGGTGTGTCCCAGGCATAATATCTGTATAATACTCGTCTGCTCAAGTCTCTCCTGCGTTACACTGGGGTGCGGGAAGTCTGGAGCCCTGACACCTGGGGGAGGTCAATTCTGTATAAACAACTCCCTGCACCTCCTGCTACTGACTTTACTCTATATATATATATATATATAGTTCCTTATTTATTATACACTGACAATATCAATATATATATAGACTGACTTTACATATAGTTCCTTTTATTATACTGTATATACTGACAATATACATATATAGACTGACTTTACTGTAAATATATAGTTCCTTATTTATTATATACTCACAATATCAATATATATAGACTGACTTTACATATAGTTCCTTTTATTATTTATTATACTGTATATACTGACAATATGCATATATAGACTGACTTTACTGTATATATATAGTTCCTTATTTATTATATACTCACAATATCAATATATATAGACTGACTTTACTGTACATATAGTTACTTTTATTATACTGTATATACTGACAATATACATATATACTGACTTTACTATACATATAGTTCCTTAAACAGTCCAGTCATTGGACAGAAGAGATTACATGACCCTGCTGTACCGTTAACCCATTTACTATTATTGCCCAAAGTTCACTGGTTCGTATCCCCTGCCTCTTCTACTCTATAGTTAAATCAGACTAGGTCTTGCCAGGCAGCAGTGCTGTAAATAAATCTAAGCAAGCAGGGCTCACTCTAGTGGTGGCAGGGCCCTGGTGCCTTTATATATAAATATATATGTGTGTGTGTGTGTATATATAAATATGATTATACAAGTTATGACCCTATGAAGGAGAGGAAAAAGTCAAAACTGTCAGGGTGGTGACATTGCGCGAGGAACAATCCTCCAAGATGTGCCAGTGGATAAGAGAAGACTGCCTGTATATTCTTTACAGAATGAGCCCCTGGGGCAGGTTGGGGTGTTGGCTGTCTGATACTGCCTGTGTCACACTCTGGGTTGGTTGCGACACACAAGTGACCACACACATAGGAATTAATGCCACTAAGATTCCTGAACTGAAGTCTGTCCTTCTGTCTGTCCCTCTCTGCCCTATGCCCTATTTATTGGGTCTGTGGAGGACTGTTAGGGTTGCCACCTTTTCCGGAAAAAAATACCGGCCTTCCTTTATATTTATCTTTATTCCCTATTAATAACATTGGGATCACTGATCTTCCTATATATTTATCTATTTTTCCCTATTAATAACATTGGGATCACTGACCTTCCTATATATTTATCTTTCTTCCCTATTAATAACATTGGGATCACTGACCTTCCTATATATTTATCTTTATTCCCTATTAATAACATTGGGATCACTGACCTTCCTATATATTTTATCTTTATTCCCTATTAATAACATTGGGATCACTGACCTTCCTATATATTTCTCTTTATTCCCTATTAATAACATTGGGATCACTGACCTTCCTATATATTTATCTTTATTCCCTATTAATAACATTGGGATCACTGACCTTCCTATATATTTATCTTTATTCCCTATTAATAACATTGGGATCACTGACCTTCCTATATATTTATCTTTATTCCCTATTAATAACATTGGGATCACTGACCTTCCTATATATTTATCTATTTTTCCCTATTAATAACATTGGGATCACCGACCTTCCTATATATTTATCTTTATTCCCTATTAATAACATTGGGATCACTGACCTTCCTATATATTTATCTATTTTTCCCTATTAATAACATTGGGATCACCGACCTTCCTATATATTTATCTTTATTCCCTATTAATAACATTGGGATCACCGACCTTCCTATATATTTATCTTTATTCCCTATTAATAATATTGGGATCACCGACCTTCCTATATATTTATCTTTATTCCCTATTAATAACATTGGGATCACTGACCTTCCTATATATTTATCTATTTTTCCCTATTAATAACATTGGGATCACCGACCTTCCTATATATTTATCTTTATTCCCTATTAATAACATTGGGATCACCGACCTTCCTATATATTTATCTTTATTCCCTATTAATAATATTGGGATCACCGACCTTCCTATATATTTATCTTTATTCCCTATTAATAACATTGGGATCACTGACCTTCCTATATATTTATCTATTTTTCCCTATTAATAACATTGGGATCACGGACCTTCCTATATATTTATCTTTATTCCCTATTAATAACATTGAGATCACTGACCTTCCTATATATTTATCTTTATTCCCTATTAATAACATTGGGATCACTGGCCTTCCTATATATTTATCTTTATTCCCTATTAATAACATTGGGATCATATCACTGACCTTCCTATATATTTATCTTTATTCCCTATTAATAACATTGGGATCACTGACCTTCCTATATATTTATCTTTATTCCCTATTAATAACATTGGGATCACTGACCTTCCTATATATTTATCTATTTTTCCCTATTAATAACATTGGGCTCAACCATCATTTTACCGGCCAGGCCATTAAAATACCGGCCAGGTGGCAACCCTGACTGTTTGCACTTCTGTGTACTTGAAATGCCAGGGTCTATTATGAAATTCATTCTAGATCTGATACAAATTTTCCACCTCTTGGCAAAAAAAGAACAGAACCTACAGCTCACCCTTAAAGGATAAGTAAACCTTTAAAATAAGTAAATGTATTCTAAGCACTTTTGTAATTTACATTCATTATTTATTTATTTTTATTGCAAGATAAGGGACACGTACTGTTAATATGAATGAATTTTGTTACAACAGCACCACCTGCTGGTTAGTTTCCCACCAGTCTGACCACCAAGTAGTCAAGGAAGTTGTCAGGAGAAAGAAAGAGGCTGCTCTGATGTTCTTCTGCTTAGGAATAAAATTAGAAACCTTTCTCATATCTTTCCTAGTACTAGTAACAGCTGTACATAAGGGGACAGATTTATTATACCATGTAAAAACCGGGGACAAAATCCGCCAGGCTTTGTCGTGTAAAGAACAGAGTCATTAGTTCAACTTCTGCCGGAAATTAATTTACAAAGGTCTGAAAAGCTGTAAAATAAAGGCAGCAAATCTGGCTTTTTACTCAGTTTTTTCAGCGAATTTCATTTAACACAGCAAAATAAACGGCCCCAAGGTGTCACGCAAATGGACTAGTGTAATAAAAAGGGCAAAGCAGCTCATTGCCACCAATCAGATGAGCTTTCAAGCAAAAACTATAGGTTGCTATGGGTCTAGACCAGTAGCAACCTTGTTCACTTGGGTCAGACTGGACCAGTGAGACACCCAGACCTGATCCCGTCTGCCCTTCACTGTCGCTCCCTGTTGCCCTCCATCACCCAATCACAATTAAGCATAAGATGCACGAGGCGGAGGGGCTGGAGGTGGGCAGAGGGTTGGGACCCCAGAGTGGGTGTGAGGGCCCTGTTGGACCGCACACACCCCAGTCCTACCCTGTTGTCCACTATTTTTCTATTGCCCCTATAGATTGTTAGCTCTTGTGGCCTATAATAATGTAAAATCAGACATAGGTTGCTGTATATCATTATAATATGCCAAAGCAATGATTACGCTGAACAATAGACAGAGCTTTGTAATTGCACTTGTGTCACATGACCTATTTAATCTTGTGTCTTGTACAAATCCTGATATCCTTATATTTTCCCATAGGGGGTCTATTATTCCCTGTATAACTGCAGCGTGGGGGTATAATGAGCATAACATAGTGAGTGTAGCTTGGAATGGGTCACTAGCAGAACATCTTAACATAGTAAATAAGGTTGGAAAAAGACACACGTCCATCAAGTTCAACCTTTTAACTCTACTGTAACCTGCCTAACTGTCAGTTGATCCAGAGGAAGGCAAAATAAACCCATGTGAAGCCTCTTGCATCATATTAGTCCTTTGCAGCAATTACCTGTGTCACAATCTGCTCCACAAACCACAATCCCACTTATGCAAATAACACTTTTATTTCTGCTTTAACTGAAAACGAAAGGTGCATCTGGGTCGCCGGCACCCGTACTACCCACCCTGACACCCATACTGCCCAACCTGACAGCTGAGGGAACCCAGCCAGAGACAGTAAGAAAGACAGAGGCAGAACAAGGAATCGTTTGGCACCAGCAGTAGCAGCGGCGCATCCACAGGACACTGACTGTATAAACAGTGGGATCTCCAGTCTTTATGAGATTGTTTTATGGCTCTAGCTGTGTCTCAGTAAAATCTCCATCATAAACACTGTGAGTCCCTGCCAACTGCCAGATAAGTGCCTTCCCTGTAGCGCTGCTTATACTGCTCAATGTCATTTCCAGTTCGGCAGCTGACTGTCAGCTTTGGAAAGAATTCTAGAAGCGAATGCACACTTTCATTGCGTGTGTACTTTATGGGGTTTGTAAAATTGTCATACATGCTGCTCTAATAGCATAACATATACTGTATAATGGAACAATGTTGTGGTGTATATTAAAGGATAACTAAACCCTAAGAAACGCTGAGGGTCATTTATAAACACTGGGCAAATTTTCACCTGGGCAGTTACCCATGGCAACCAATTAGATGATTGCTTTCACTGTTCAACCTACAGCTGGCTGAAAAAAAAGCTAATCACTGATTGGTTGCTAAGGGTTACTGCTCCGGTAAAAATTTATAATGGGGCCCCACAGACTTTTAGGCCATGTGCATTGGTTCACCTTGAAGGTAACTTTTAGTATGTGATAGAATGGCCTATTCCTAGCAACTTTGCAATCGGTTTAATTTTTTTTTTTATAGTTTTTGAATTATTTCCCTTCCTCTTCTCAATCTTTCCAGCTTTCAGATGAGGGTCACTGACCCCAGCAGCCAACAACTGTTGCTCTGTGAGGTCACAATGTTATTGCTGTTGTTACTTTTTACTTTCTGTGCAGTCCCTCTCCTATTCATTTTCCTACCATACTTCATCAAACCACTGCCTGGTTGCTAGGGTCAATCAGACCCTAGTAACCAGATAGCTGCTGAAACACCAAACTGGAGAGCTGCTGAATAAAACGCTAAATAACTGAAAAGACATATATGATGACATATTGCAAATTGTCTTAGAATATCAATTCCTGCATCGTACTAAGAGTTAATTTGAAGGTAAAAAACCCCTTTAAAGGGCATGTAAAGGCAAAAAAATAAAATCCCATTTTTTACTTTCTTTAATGAAAAAGAAATATGTCTCCAATTTACTTTAATTAAAAAATGTGTACCGTTTTTATAAGAAACCTGACTGTATGCAGTGAAATCCCCCCTTCATTTTACTTGCTGTGACTGCTGTGGAAAGGAAACTTCAGACGGTCCCTGTTTCCCTGTAATAACTGTGTAGATTTGTATCCACAGACCCAGTGCAATCTGTATATTCTGATTATTAATCAGTCTTGCTGTATCGGCTTCTGCCAGATATTATTTGACTGGTGCTGTTTTGATCAATTATGACGATCGCTAAGCTGCCCAGACCACACTGAGCATGTGCACAGTCTTGGTCTTGCAAAGATGTTTATCAAAGTTACAAGATGGTGACCCCCTGTGGCCAACTTTGAAAGCATAAATCATTTGTTTAATTGGGTTTCTGGTGCAGTAAGTTCATGTTTATGTTTAGTATACAAAATACAGCATTTCTAGCCTTATTCTATTTTAGACTTTACTTCCCCTTTAAATGAGAATGATCTAGGGGTTTTTGTAGATAACAAGTTGTCTAATTCTGGGCAGTGTCATTCTGTGGCTACTAAAGCAAATAAAGTTCTTGTATAAAAAAGGGCATTAACTCAAGGGATGAACCATAATTGTGTCTCTTTATAGGTCCCTGGTGAGGCCTCATCTGGAGTATGGGGGCAGTTTTGGACTCCAGTCCTTAAGAGGGATATAAATGAGCTGGAGAGAGTGCAGAGACTAAGTGCAACTAAACTGGTTAGAGGGAGGGAAGAGTTAAATTATGAGGGGAGACTGACAAGGTTGGGGTTGTTTTCTCTGGAAAAAAGGCGCTTGCGAGGGGACATGATTAGACTTTACAAGTACATTAGAGGACATTATAGACAAATAACAGGGGACCTTTTTACCCATAAAGAGAATCACGTACCAGAGGCCTCCCCTTCAGACTAGAGGAAAAGAAGTTTCATTTAAAGGAACAGAGTAGGGGGTTCATCACAGTGAGGACAGTGAGGTTGGGGAATGCACTGCCGGGTGATGATTCAGTTAATGACTATAAGAGGGACTTGGATGATTTTTTGGACAGACATAATACAAAGGCTATTGTGATACTAAACTCTATAGTTAGTATAGATATGGGTATATATCATTTATGTGACAGTAGGGAGGGGTGTGTGTATGGGGCTGGGTTTTCATTTGGAGGGGTTGGACTTGATGGACTTTGTCTTTTTTCAACCCGATTTAACTATGTAACTATTTATTGTTTTAAATGGGGTCAGTGACCCCCATTTGAAAGCTAGAAAAGAGTCAGAAGAAGAAGGCAAATAATTAAAAAAAAAATAGAAAATGAAGGCCAATTGAAAAATTGCTTAGAATTAGCCATTCTATAACTTACTAAAAGTTAACTTAAAGATGAACTACCACTTTAAATGTGAAGGCCTATCCAGCTTTCCTTCTGTAACAAGAGGCTCCCAAACTTTTCCCATTAATAACTTCATTATGATTCTTCTATTCTTAACACCGTTTGGGAGTTTCCCTTTCCCAGAACAGAATAACTAGAAAGACTTGTTGCAGCTGCCTGGGGAGATAAATCGCTCGCCTCTATGGCATCTCCTTCTTCACCGCCCCCACACACTGCACTTTTCTGTTCTCCCTGAAATCATTTCCACTTTATATCCCTGTCTCATTATCTCATTTCTGACCTGAAGGGAGATGAGAACGGTGGCATGAAACTTCACCCCTGCAGGGGGGGGGACATATGAGATATTGGGGCTCATTCATTCTTATTTTCGTTGTTTTTGCTGCTGGTGCCAATGGAGCTGGTGCGCTGCAACTGCAGATTATATGAGATTGAATCATTTTTATTGAGTGTAATACAGCTGGAATTCTGGGTTTAGAATTCTGGAATTATAAAGATGCACAACAGAAAAAAAAATACTTTGCACCCTTTAAAAAATAAGCCCTGTTATTTTTGCCCAACAGTAAGGGGCAGATTTATCAAGGGTTGAATTGAAAATTTAAAATTGGAATTTTCACGTTTTTATACGGTGAAAACTCTCAAATTCGACTGGGGAGTTATTAAAATTCAATTTGAGTTTTTAAAAAAATTCAAATTAGATTTTTCGAGATTTATCATAGTCTGCTGGCCCTTTAAGAACTCAAATTAGACTATTCGCAACCTAACAGCTGCCGAATTGCAATGGGAGACGTCCAGGGATCCATTTTGAGTTGTTTACAGACTTCCTGACATTCGGGGTTTTTTAGGAGAAAAGACTAATCGATTTTTAAAATTCGATTAGAGTTTTCAGGTCGGTTGCATTCATCCGAGTTTAAAAATTTTTATTTTTTAATAAATTTCGAATGGTCGAATTTAGAATTTATGGGAGTTTAGGGGAGTTTTTAAAAACTCACATGAATTCGAAATTCGTTTTAAAAAATCACAAATTTTTCGGAATTTATTAAGGGCTCTTACTGACGAGCGGTTGTAGCTGCGCTCCCCAGCGTTTTGTTTTTCTGCGTTCAGCCGCAGGGGAGCGCAGGAATAGACGCATTAAGTTTTTCCAATGGGGCTGTACTCACACAGGCGCGTGTAGGCGCCGAACGCAGGAAAAATGCAGCATGTTGCGTCTTAACCTGCGTTCGGCGCCTACACGCGCCTGTGTGAGTACAGACTCAGATCTGTCAAGGTTGCATATAAGTCAATGGGATTGATTAACTGATTTTTTTGGTTGGAAATTCCAAAAAAATTGTGAAAAACAGATAAAGAAATGTTACCGCAACGCAAATTTTCAGAAAAATGTAATAATGAATAAGTGAAAAAACCCGAGCGTATTTGATCTGAGTTTGTAGCAGAAAATATTGAGATAAATTTGGACTTTGATAAATAACCCCCTTAGTGTTATTGGGTTAAGAGTTTGAACTGTTCTCTATCCAGTATTTCTAGGTACATTTACAGACATATAGGGGCTGATTCATTAAGGGTCGAATATTGAGGGTTAATTAACCCTCGATATTCGACTAGGAATTGAAATCCTTCGACTTCGAATATCGAAGTTGAAGGATTTAGCGCAAATTCTGCGATCGTACGATCGAAGGATTATTCCTTCGATCGAACGATTAAATCCTTCGAATCGAACGATTCGAAGGATTTTAATCCAACGATCGAAGGATTATCCTTCGATCAAAAAAACTCAGGCAAGCCTATGGGGACCTTCCCCATAGGCTAACATTGACTTCGGTAGCTTTTAGCTGCCGAACTAGGGGGTCGAAGTTTTTTTAAAGAGACAGTACTTCGACTATCGAATGGTCGAATAGTCGAAAGATTTTTAGTTCGAATCCTTCGATTCGAAATCGTAGTCGTAGTCGAAGGTCGAAGTAGCCCATTCGATGGTCGAAGTAGCCCAAAAAATACTTCGAAATTCAAAGTTTTTTTACTTCGAATCCTTCACTCGAATTTAGTGAATCGGCCCCTTATATCTCTGAGGCCTCCTGCTCTGCTGCTTCTGTAAATGCACCAGCCCCTAGAAATAAACAGAATTATACAGAGGAATCATAGACTAAGGGCACAAGTGTTGGTAAATTCCTGAGAAACAGAAAAATTTGGGAAATAAAGGCCCCTCCTCCCTGAGCCACAGCTCATATTCTGGCTGGATGTTTGTCCCCTTCTATTATACAGAATATAAATATGTGGTATTAATAATAATACTAATAGCAAATTCAACGACTAATACTAATTATAATAGGCTGCCTGTATTCTGTCATTTCCTGGAATTATATAAATAAATGTGAGTGCAAATGTTTCTTCTCTGATCCTTTTAAAGGGACTATCAAAAAAGGAACCTATAAGGAACGCAATACTAAATGTGCACAGCAGATGGCGGCAGATTTCTGTGTGTAGAATAAGGTCACACAGGGTCCCAATTCCCTAGCAACCATGTATTGATTTGAATAAGAGACTGGAATATGAATAGGAGAGGCCTGAATAGAAAGTTGAGTAACAAGATATTTGTAGCCTTATAGAGTATTTGTTTTTTAGATGGGGTCAGTGACCCCCATTTGAAAGCTGCAAAGAGTCAGAAGAAAAAGGCAAGTTATTAAAAAAGAAAAAATGAAGGCCAGTAAAATAGTTGCTTAGAATTGGATATTCTATAATATACTGAAAGTTAACTTAAAGGTGAACCACCTCCTTTAACTCCTGGTTGTCACTTTTTAAACAGTGTTGCAAAAGTCTGAGTTCCCCAGCAGCAAAGAAAGGTCTGTTCATCAGCTGCCTTGTCCTACATTGTAGAAAAGACGATGAAGACGCGATGCCAATTCATGGGATTCATTATCCAGAAACCTGTTATCCAGAAAGATCCAGGTTATAGGAAGGTCATCTCCCATGAACTTCATTTTCAAATAATTCAAATTTTAAAGAAAGATTTCCTTTTTCTGTGTAATAATAATTGGAGGCAAAACCAGCCTATTGGGTTTATGATTTTCTAATAGACTTCAGGTATGAAGATCCAAAGTACAGAAAGATCCATTATCTGGAAAACCCCAGGTCCTGAGCATTCTGGAAAATAGATCCCATACCTGTACTTGATCCCAACTAAGATATAATTAATCCTTATTGGAGGCAAAATCAACCTATTGGGTTTATTTCATGTTTATTGATTTTCTAGTAGACTTAGGGGCCCATTTACTTAGCTTGAGTGAAGGAAAATAATTTTTTTTTGGCTACTTTGACCATCGAATTGGCTACTTCGACCTTCCACTTCGAATTGAACGATTCGAACTAAAAACCGTTCGATAGCCGTAGTACTGTCTCTTTAAAAAAAACTTCAACCCCCTAGTTCGCCACCTAAAACCTACCGAAGTGCATAGGCTTTCTAATGTTTTTTTGGTTGAAGAAAAATCGTTCGATGGATGGACCTATAGACTTTTCGTTCGATCGAACTATTTGCTGTAAATCCTTCGACTTCGATATTCGAAGTCGAAGGATTTACATTCGGCAGTCGAATATCAAGGGTTAATTAACCCTTGATATGCGACCCTATGTAAATCTGCCCCCTAATGTATGAAGATCCAAATTACGGAAAAATCCCTTATCCAGAATACCCCAGGCCCCGAGCATTCTAGATAACAGATCCCATACCTGTACTTGATCCCAACTAAGATATAATTAATCCTTATAGGAGGCAAAAACAGCCTATTGGCTTTTTATTTTCTAGTAGAATTAAGGTATGAGGATCCAAATTACAGAAATATCCTTTATCCAGGCACTAGGTCCTGATCATTCTGGATAACAGATCCCATACCTGTACTTATGGCTTTGATCATTTTACTTATCCTGTTACCACAATAAGGTGCATAGGAGTCCGAGTGCTGCAGGTTACATTCAATTTAAAGCCTTTGTATAAAACAAAATAAGAGACATTTCACGGTTCTCAAGTTCATTTTGTTTCTGAAGGTAAAAACGATGTAATTGTTCCTCGCAGGGAATTATTGAGCCACTAGTGCAATGTAGCGTACAATTGTAGCACAATGTTATTTAATGTGTATTGACGTTTAGCCCAGAAGAATGGAAGCCTTCCAGCGTTTCATTTGCTTTCCCTTAAATAATCATCGTCTCCTTGATGCCCAAACGCTGGCTGCTCAGCTTAAGACTTTACCCAGCAAAGAAACGTATTCCAAAGCAATTTGCCTCCTTAATTGTCTGTTAATCTTCTTAGAATTAAATCAAACTTCCATCTACGGCTCCTATTGATTCCTATTATTAACAGTCCCCCAGGCATTAATTATGTCACGGCTACAGGCACTGCCCAAACCTCAGGCAATCGGTGACTTTATCTCGGGTGTAGGAAACAGAAATGCGGCTCTACCTGATTCACCTTTAACTTAACTTTAGTATGTTATAAAATGGCTAATTCTAAGCAACTTTTCAATTGGTCTTCAATATTTTTTTTATATAGTTTTAATTATTTGCCTTTTTCTTCTGTCTCCTTCCAGTTTTTAAATGGGGGTCTTCATTATTTCCATTTTATAGTTTTTAAGTTAAATTTTAGTATGTTATAGAATGGCTAATTCTAAGCAGCTTTTCAATTGGTCTTCATTTTTTTCTTTTTTTATAGTTTTTACATTATTTGCCTTCTTCTTCTGACTCTTTCCAACTTTCAAATGGGGGTCACTGACCCCATCTAGAAACAAATACTCTCTAAGGCTACAAATTTATTGTTATTGTTAATTTTTCTTACTCATCTTTCTATTCAGGCCTCTCCTATTCATATCCCAGTCTCTTATTCAAATCAGTGTATGGTTGCTAGGGGAATTTGGACCCTAGCAACCAAATGGCTGAAACCCAAAAAGCTAAATGACTCAAAGATCACAAATAATAAAAATTGTCTCAGAATATCGCTCTCTACATTGTACTAACCGTTAGGGGCAGAATTTTAAAAAATTTAAATTTCGAGCTAATTTTTGTGTACTTTGACTAGGGAATAGTCCAAATTTGTTTCAAATTTGAAAAAAATTCAAAAATGAGAATTTCGAAATTTATATAAATTTCCACCTTCGACCATTCGCCATTTAAAACCTGCCGGATTGCTGTTTTAGACTATGGGAGACCTCCTCAAACCTATTTGGAGTCAATTGGTGGACTTTGAAAAATCGAAAAAAAAATTCGAATTAGATCAAATACGCTATTCCTTTGATTCGTACGATTCAAATTCGATTGAAAACGTACCTATTTCATCGAAAACCGACCTATTCGCCCCAAAAAAACTTTTTTTAATAAGTTGCGGTTGGTCTTTTGAATTGGAATTTCAAAGTTTTTCAAATTCGAAATTCAACCCTTGATAAATCAGATACCTGGACTGGGTGTCCAAATAGGCCCTGGCATTTCATGTACACTGAGGCCCAAACAGCTCCCCACCAGCCCAATAAATACTGACTGTCTGTGGCATCTTACAGCAGCCCATCTGGCAGTTGCCAGAAGCCATGGATTGCCAGTCCAAGCCTCCCAGGGACCATATGGCAGTGAGTGGCCTAGACTGACACAAAGGGCCAGTTTGTAGATCATCCTCTATGGGCAAAATAGGCAGTTGTGCTTTTGTTAAATTGAGCTCCCTGTTACTTAGTTGGCAGGGTCCAGTGCCCAAATGAGTAGCAGGCTAATAACCCCCAGGGAGAGTGTCCTGCTAAATATTTAGTACATGAATGGGATCCATTATCCAGAAAGCTCCAAATTACAGGAAGGCCATCATCTTTCATAGACTCCATTTTAATCAAACAATTAAAAAATTTTAAAAGTGCTTTTCCTTTTCTCTGTATTAATAAAACAAGTACAGGTATGTGATCCTTTATCCAGAAAGCTCCAAGTTACAGGAAGGCCATCATCTTCCATAGACTCCATTTTAATCAAACAACTAAAATTTGTGATTTAATTTTTAAACTAATTATAGGTATGGGATCCGTTATCCGGAAACCCGTTATCCAGAAAGCTCCAAACTACAGAAAGACTGTATCCCATAGACTCTATTTTATCCAAATAATCCAGATTTTTAAAAATGATTCCCTTTTTCTATGTAATAATAAAACAGTCGCTTGTACTTGATCCCAACTAAGATATAATTAATCCTTATTGGAGGCAAAACAATGCTTTTGGTTTTAATTAACATTTTTTTTTTTTTAGTAGACTATAGGTATAAAAACTCATTACTGAAAACCCCAGGTCCTGCTCATTCTGTATAACAGGTTCCATACTTGTATGGGGTCCCCAATGGTTTGTGATGATGGGACTGTGAAGAACATGGATCCTATTGACTGAAAAATCTCTATAATTTACTGGTTAGTATCAGTAATATAAAGGCAGAGGTGCCCAGGGAGAAGATGCCCAATAATAAATACAATTATTTTCTCAGGTCCTGCCAGGCCAAACCACTTGTAGCATTACTGGCACAGATTCCTGTACAGGTATAGGACCTGTTATCCAGAATGGTCAGAGTTTTCCAGATAATGGATCTTTCCATAATTTGGATCTTCATACCTTAAGTCTACTAGAAAATCATATAAACATTAAATAAGCCCAATTTTGCCTTCAATAAGGATTAATTATATCTTAGTTGGGATCAAGTACAAGCGACTGTTTTATTAATACTCAGAAAAAGGAAATCATTTTTACAAATTCGGATTATTTGTATGGGAGACGGCGTTGCTGTAATTCGGAGCTATCTAGATAACAGGTTTCCGGATAACGGATCCCATACCTGTAGTACATTATACACCATCTCTCGCTTTCCGTGTCCAATTTCCTTTTCTGGGTCATTCCCTGTGGGCTGATTTTTAATCAAACTCCTGGTAAATCCAGACTCCCATTTAGACAAATGAGCCCTATTGTCAGTCCCTCCTTTCTCACGATATTAAATCATTGCAGGTAAAACCAGGGACTTCTCAGTTTACCGCAGCCCGGGACCTTTGCAAAGTCCTCCTAATCCGGCCACTGAGTGGGAATGTTGCTTATTTGTGTCCCGAGTCTGACTTTAAATCTGAAATAACTCATTTTCCCTGATGTTTATGCAGCGCTGTGTTTGTCTGTGAAAATATTTGCTTTTTGGTACAAAGGTGGTTGTTATGAGTCCGGTGCTCGAATTACAATTATTACAATGTCATTGTGAAGCTTCTCCGCAGGGATCTGAATGGACTCATAGTCCCTAAATAATTCCTTCTATTCACAGGCTGGGCGTCAGCTCCATTCAAGTCCCCGAAGTCAAGTGTTTTGCGGAGAACTGAGTGTTTGCAAACTTGGATATTTGACGTCAAATACCTGCAATTTGTGCAGATGAATAATGGGAGGACGTTAATACATCTGTTTTTATATACAGCAGTTTTGTGCCGCTTAAATCAACTACATTCTGATGATTGGATAAGAGCGTCCACTTTAATAAATGTGTCGATTCGTTAAGGGGGTTGTGCACCTTTAAATTAACTGTAAGGGGCAGATTTACATATGGTCGAATATCGAGGGTTAATTAACCCTCAAAATTCGACTGCCGAATATAAATCCTTCGACTTCGAATATCGAAATCGAAGGACTTACCGCAATTAGAAATCCTTCAAACCGAACGATTCGAAGGGTTTTAATCAATCGCTCGAACGATTTTTCGACGACCAAAAAAACCTTAGAAAGCCTATGGGGACCTTCCCCATAGGCTAACATTGCACCTCGGTAGGTTTTAGTTGGCGAAGTAGAGGGTCGAAGTTTTTTTTAAAGAGACAGTACTTCGACTATCGAATGGTCGAATGGTCGAATGTTCGAACGATTTTTAGTTCGAATCGTTCAATCCGAAGTCGTAGTCGAAGGTCGAAGTAGCCAATTCGATGGTCGAAGTAGCCAAAAAAAAAACATTTGAAAATAGAAGTTTTTTTTATTCTATTCCTTCACTCGAACGATTTTTAGTTCGAATCGTTCGATTCGAAGTCGTAGTCGAAGGTCGAAGTAGCCAATTCGATGGTCGAAGTAGCCAAAAAAAACATTCGAAATTCGAAGGTTTTTTTATTCTATTCCTTCACTCGAGCAAAGTAAATGTGCCCCTTAGTATGATGCAGAGAGGGATAGTCTGAGAATTTGCAGTTGGTTTTCATTTTTTATCATTTGTGGTTTGATTTTCTATTGCAGGAATCTGGTTTCTAGGGCCCAAATTCCCCTAGCAACCGTGCAGTGATTTGAATAAGAGACTTTAATATGAATAGGAGAGGCCTGAATAGAAAGATGAATAATAAAAAGTAGCAATAACAATAAGAGGCAGATTTATCAAGGTTCGAATTTCGAAGTAAAAAATACTTCGAAATCCGACCACCGAATTAAAATACTTCGACTTCGAATATCGAATTTGGCCATTGAACGATCTAAGTAAAATCGTTCGATCGAATGATTAAATTGTTTGAATCTAACGATTTTAGCGTACGATCGAACGATTTTACTTTGATGCGTATAAAGACTTAGAAAAATGCATTAGAAGGTCCCCATAGGCTAACATAGCACTTCAGCAGGTTTAATTTGGCAAACTATTGAAGTCAAAGTTTTTTTTAAAGAGACAGTACTTTGATTATCGAATATTCGAATATTCAAACTATTTTACTTCTAATCGAATTCGAAGTAAATTCAAAGTCGTAGTATCCTATTTGATGGTCAAAGTATTCAAAAAATTTCGAATTTTTTTACTTCGAAAATTCCTTCAAATTCACTTCGACCCTTGATAAATCTGCCCCTAAATGTGTAGCCTTAGGGCAGAGACACACGCTCAGATTCGGGGAGATTAGTCGCCCGATGACAAATCTCTTCTTCAGGGTGATTAATCTCCCCGAACTGCCTCCCCTGCCTTCCCACCAGCTAGAATGTAAATTGCCGGCAGGATGGCACTCGAATCGATTCGTTTTCCGAAGTTGCCCTTATGAGGAAACTTTAGGCAACTTCAGAAAACAAAGTGCTCCGAGTGCCATCCTGCCGGCAATTTACATTCTAGCTGGTGGGAAGGCAGGGGAGGCAGTTTGGGGAGATTAGTCGCAACGAAGAAGAGGAGATTTGTCGCTGGGCAACTAATCTCCCTGAATCTGAGTGTGTGTCTTTGCCTTTACAGAGCAATTGTTTTTTAGATGGGGTCAGTGACCCCCATTTGAAACCTGGAAAGAGTCAGAAGAAAAAGACAAATAGGGGCATATTTATCAAGGGTCGAATTTAGAATTAAAATAACTTCGAAATTCGAATTCAAAAAGACCAACCGAAATTAAGTTGAAGTTTTTGTTTGGTCGAATAGGTCCGTATTTGGCCGAATTCAAATCGTACGAATCAAAGGAATAGCACATTCCATCGAATTCGATTTGAAGTTTTTCCCAATAAAAACCTCGATTTTTCAAAGTCCACCAATTGACTCCAAATAGGTTCTAGGAGGTCCCCCATAGGCTAAAACAGCAATTCGGCAGGCCCTTAGTCTACTAGAAAATCATATAAACATGAAATAAAGCCAATAGGCTGGTTTTGCTTCCAATAAGGATTAATTATATCTTAGTTGGGATCAAGTACAAGCGACTGTTTTATTATTACACAGAAAAAAGAAATCTGTAATGTAATTTGTAATTTGATAAATCTGCTCCCTAGAGGCAGATTTATTAAGGGTCGAATTTCAAGTTTATGGGAGTTTCTGAAAACTCCCATCAACTACCATAAATTTTTTTTTAATTTTTTTTTCAAAAGTCCACCAAATTACTCAAAATTGTTTGTAGGAGGTCCCCCATAGGCTAAAACACCAATTCGGCAGGATTTAGATGGCAAATAGTTGAATTCAAGTTCTTAAAGGGACAGTACATGATACATTTTGAAATTCGAATTTTTAAAATTCAAATCAAATCCGGACTATTCCTAGTCGAAGTACACAAAAATAACTCAAAATTCAAATTTTTTGAATTCGAAAATTCACCTCCACCTTTGATTAATCTGCCCCATGATTTTCTAGTAGACTTTAGGTATGGAAATCTGGATTACGGAAAGACCCCAGGTCCCGGGCATTTTGGATCTCTATACAAGTTAAGGGAAAACCTCGGTAGTTGCTCTGCTATGGAAACTTCCCTGTCTTCCGTTCAGCCGCAGGGGAGCGCAGGACTAGATGCACTCAATTATTGTAAAGGGGGCTGTACTCACACAGACGCATGTATGCGTTGAACGCAGGTGAAATGCAACATGCTATGTCCCACCTGCATTTGGCACTTACATGCGTCTGTGTGAGCACAGCCCCCTTTACAATAATTGAGTGCGTCTACTCCTGCGCTCCCCTGCGAGGGAACGGAAGAAAGCGCAATGCAGGGAAACGCAGGAAAAACCGCCCGTGTGTAAGAGCCCTAAGAGTGAGAATGTGAAGATTAACAATAAAGGTCTGGCTAAATCAGATCAAAGCTACACGAGGATTACGAGGACAAAGGCCAAGGCTCAGTTGATTTGTTCCTATTCATTTGTCTGAATGTTTCTGTTCTGTGTCAACTAAAGAGCCCGTGTTGGTCGGACTCCATGTGTATCTCTATTGTACCAGCACTTACACATCGAACGCTGCGTTCCATAAACTGAAGAATATGTTGCATTTTATCTCTACAGCAAGTCCTGTAACAGACTGATATATTCTCTCTTTGAATTTCCAGCACATTCAGCCCTTGTGTTTATATCAAAGGATAAAAGAGAACTCCAGCCAAAAACAATTATGTTTCCAATATTTTTACAAACGTTCAGTGGTTTTTAAAGCGGTGGTTCAAATTCCAAACACTTCTTTCAGTTCAGTTGTTTTCAGATTGTTCACCAGAAATAACGATTTTTTTCAATTGCTTTGCATCTTTTATTTTTTTTACTGTTTTTACAAAATTAAAGCTTAAAGGGATCCTGTCATGGGAAAAACATTTTTTTCAAAATGAATGAGTTAATAGTGCTGCTCCAGCAGAATTCTGCACTGAAATCCATTTCTCAAAAGAGCAAACAGATTTTTTTATATTCAATTTTGAAATCTGACATGGGGCTAGACATATTGTCAATTTCCCAGCTGCCTTCAGTCATGAGACTTGTGCTCTGATAAACTTTAATCACTCTTTACTGCTGTACTGCAAGTTGAACTGATATCACCCCCTCCCTTCCCTCCCCCCAGCAGCCAAACAAAAGAACAATGGGAAGGTAACCAGATAACAGCTCCCTAAAGCTGGCCATAGACGCAAAGATCTGATCGTACGAATCGAGGATTCGTATGATTTTCGGAATGTGTGTGGAGAGTACCGACATTTTTCATCCGGCGGAGATCAGTCGTTTGGTCGATCGGACAGGTTAGAAAATTTCTGTTGGCTGCCGATAATATCTCTGCGTGTATTGCCGATCGTACGATTTTCAGTGGGAGACTGTCACCAGCTTTGGTTGGACATAGATATCGTACGATTGCTGTCAGGGGCAGAACATTGGCTCATCTGTTCTTTTACTAATCTGACTGGTAAGACTTTGATCTGAATGGTTAGTGGCGGGTCGGGAGATGGGAAAGTCCGATCGTACGATGATTCGTACGATCAGATCTTTGCATCTATGGCCAGCTTAACACAAGATAACAGCTGCCTGGTAGATATAAGAACAACACTCAATACTAAAATCCCATGTCCCACTGAGACACATTCAGTTACATTGAGAAGGAAAAACAGCAGCCTGTCAGAAAGTATTTCTCTCCTAAAGTGCAGGCACAAGTCACATGACTGGGGGCAGCTGGGAAATTGACAAAATGTCTAGGTCAGATTTCAAAACTGAATATAAAAAAAATCTGTTTGCTCTTTTGAGAAATGGATTTCAGTGCAGAATTCTTGTGGAATAGCACTATTAACTGATGCGTTTCGAAAAAAAACATGTTTCCCTTTAAGTTCAAGGTGAAGCCTCCTGTGACATGTCCCTGTGTATATTATAGAACTATATGTATATCAGTAACACCAGAGAGACATAAGAGAGATGTGAGAGTGAATTATAACTTGTTTCTCTGTGAGAGTCACTTTGCTCCCTGTGCAGATACAGAGACATAAGAATCATGAGCAGGAACCAGTTACATTACAGAACACTGTGCCACTCAGCATTAGATTTCCAGACTGCGCAAGCGCATTTACAGAAGTCATAAGCAATAGAGCACCGAGTGCAGCCTCCTCGCCAGGGAAACGTTTATCGAGGTCTCCGACGTTGTGCTCCATTGGTTCTGCCTGTAGAGTGGGCCAAGCCTGTGAAGCAAAGTGAGAGGGGGCGGGGCCTGTGCTGGAGCCGGCTGATCCGTAGCGTCGGTACTGGGCGCTGAGAGGAGACTGCGGGGCCGGTGAGACACTAATGTTATATACTGATATATATATATTCCTATATAGAACTGCGCGTATCTACACTCACACCCACTTCTGTCTGCACTCAGCACTTTCTTCTCCCACGATCCTGTTTTTGGGGTAAACTACAACTCCCAGCAGCTTCTACTGGGGATTCTGGGAGTTGTGGTTCAGTAGCCGCAGGCGGCACGTGTTCCTGTTAACAGTTTAACAAACCTTAGTGTCTGTAGCAGTTCTAGTGTCCAGGAGTGTATTGGGGGGATGTTGGAACATATATTATTATGTACAGCAACTCCCAGCACCTTCAGGCTGTACAGCAACTCCCAGCACCTTCAGGCTGTACAGCAACTCCCAGCACCTTCAGGCTGTACAGCAACTCCCAGCACCTTCAGGCTGTACAGCAACTCCCAGCACCTTCAGGCTGTACAGCAACTCCCAGCACCTTCAGGCTGTACAGCAACTCCCAGCACCTTCAGGCTGTACAGCAACTCCCAGCACCTTCAGGCTGTACAGCAACTCCCAGCATCTTCAGGCTGTACAGCAACTCCCAGAACCTTCAGGCTGTACAGCAACTCCCAAAACCTTCAGGCTGTAGAGAAACTCCCAGGTCCTTCAGGCTGTACAGCAACTCCCAGTACCTTCAGGCTGTACAGCAACTCCCAGTATCTTCAGGCTGTACAGCAACTCCCAGAACCTTCAGGCTGTACAGCAACTCCCAGAACCTTCAGGCTGTACAGCAACTCCCAAAACCTTCAGGCTGTACAGCAACTCCCAGCACCTTCGGGCTGTTTAGCAACTCCCAAAACCTTCAGGCTGTACAGCAACTCCCAGTATCTTCAGGCTGTACAGCAACTCCCAGTATCTTCAGTCTGTACAGCAACTCCCAGAACCTTCAGGCTGTACAGCAACTCCCAGAACCTTCAGGCTGTACAGCAACTCCTAGAACCTTCAGGCTGTACAACAACTCCCAGAACCTTCAGTCTGTACAGCAACTCCCAGGTACTTCCGGCTTTCTGCAGAACTGTCAATGGTTGGGATGAGAGTCACTGTCATTCTCTTTCCCTATACAGTGTTTACTTTTTATGTATTTAAAGCTCTCCACCGACATAAGGTTTTGTCCATGTACATTCTGACTTCTGCTCTGTAGTGTGTCTGGGGGGACTGCATCATGATTGGAGGATCAAGCAACCAATAACCAATGAGCTTCCACCTCTGGCACTCTACAGAACACGGAGAAGTCTCTGCATGGACAAGTGCCTGATTGTATGTAGGAGTGTATGAGCTGTTGGCTCCCAGAAGTCCCAGCATAGAAATGATGTTGTTTATTCTACCTCCAGTAGCAACGGATGAGCCAAGAGCCTTTCAGGCAAAGTTGCTGCTCCATCCAGTGCTCATAATGGCAGTTTCATGAGTCACACGCTGTGCCGCCATCAAGCTTGAGAGTCAAGACCTGCCACTAGTCTGGTTACATGTATCAACTTATATTTGCTTCTGGCAGCAGCTCCTATCTCTTATAATCAGCCTGGTTCATGTGTGTCAGTTGTTTGCGCCTCTGCTCCAGGCACATTGGGGTGTGGGGCAATAACAAATTTAACTCCTTTCTTTTCTTCTTCCTCCTTCAACTTACCTGTGTAAGAGATACCATAAAGCTGTATATACCTATAATACACAAAAGCCATGAATATCCTGTAAATTATATCCTTATAAACGGTGAGTTCTGATGTCATCAGTTATAAACGGTGAGTTCTGATGTCATTTCTGTCACATGACTCATTGAAATTTGTGTATTATAATAAATAAAGTACCCCCAGTTGTAGAATATGAGGATATTATGAGTTACCTCGGAGTTCCATGACCTGTATAAAAACACTCGGCCTTCGGCCTCGTGTTTTTATATGGTCATGAAACTCCTCGGTAACTTATAATATCCCTATATTTTACAAAAGGGGGTACTTTATTCACTATATATCTGTACTGCCGTCTCGCTGCTCCTCACTGTCACATTCTAGCCCAGCGCTGCAGGGGTTACTTGATAACTGGCGGCTGTCATTCATGTAACGGTAACGATATTTGTACTTTCATGACAAATGTTCAGTGGCTTTAAAGGGGTTGTTCACCTTTAAATTAACCGTTAGTATGGAGTGACATTTTGAGACAATTTGCAATTGGTTTTCATTGTTTATCATTTGTGTTTTTTGAGTTATTTAGCTTTTTATTCAGCAGCTCTCCAGTTTGTAATTTCCGCCATCTGGTTGCTAGGGTCTGAATTCCCCTAGCAACCATGCATTGATTTGAATAAGAGACTGGAATATGAATAGGAGAGGCCTGAATAGAAAGATGAGTAATAAAAAGTAACAATAACAATACATTTGTAGCCTTACAGAGCATTTGTTTTTTAGATGGGGTCAGTGACCCCTATATGAAAGATGGAAAGAGTCAAAAGAAGAATGTAGAAATCAAGTTCTACCCCACGACAAATACTTGCAACTAAGTCTTTATGTGAAAATGTTATTATATGGTTTATCACTTTATTTTCCCCCTCATAGACTTCAATAGAATTTTCATATTATAAACAGTGGGATTTGTTTTTCTTTCTTTTTTTTTGAATTGCGTCAGGCTCTGTGGGACAATCTGGAATGAAATGAGATCTTTTAAATTATTACCCCGAGTCTAATAATGAGCTGGGAATCATTAGCCAAAGCAAATTTGGATTCTGTAGCAGCCGCTGGCACATCCCCAGTGCAAATGTTTGTTGTTTGACTGTGAAGGTTAAGGGCAGAGACACACACTGCTATTTCGGGAGATTAGTCGCTTCTTCTTCGGGCGACTAATCTCCCAGAACTGCCTTCCCGCTGGTTAGAATTAGTAAAGCACCGAATCCAGGATTCGCTTCGGGATTCGGCCTTTTTTTTAGCAGGATTCGCATTCGGCCAAATCCTTCTGCTCGGCCAAACCGAATCCAAATCCTAATTTGCATATTCAAATTAGGGGCGGGGAATGAAATTGCGTGACGTCACAAAACAAGGAAGTAAAAAATGTTTTCACCTTCCCATCCCTAATTTGCATATTAGGATTCGGATTTGGCTCGGTTTTCGCCCGAATCTTTCGCGAAGGATTCGGGAGATCGGCCGAATTCAAAACAGTGGATTCGGTGCATCCCTAGTTAGAATGTAAATCGCCGGCAGGAGCGTTTCGTTTTCTGAACTTGCCTCACAAGGAAACTTCGGGCGACTTCGGCAAGCCGAAGCGATCCGAGTGCCATCCAGCCTGCGATTTACATTCTAACCAGCGGGAAGGCAGTTCGGGGAGATTAGTCGCCCGAAGAAGAAGCGGTTTGCCGCTGTACGACTAATCTCCCGAAATAGCAGCGTGTGTCTCTGCCGTAAGTAAAACAATAGGAATAATCATAATGAGGCTAATGTCATGTTATTATATATAAAGGTAAAGTATAAATACCCTTGCCCAGGGCCGCCATTCGATATCACAGGGCCCCCCCCATCCCAGTCCCCAAGCCCCACCCCAGACCCCGCCCACACCACAGTTAAAAGACATCAAAAAAATAATAACCCCCCCCGGACGCAAGTTATAAAAAGCCATTGATGGTGAGGGCCTCATAAGTTTAAAAAAAAAAAACTGTGGTGCCAGGGCCCTTTATAAAAGTTTTTTTTTAAAAAACAAAACATTGGGGGTCAGGGTCCCCTACAAGTTAAAAAAAATAATAATTGGTGACCAGTAGTGATGGGCGAATTTATTCGCCAGGCACGAATTCACAGCGAATTTCAACGTTTTGCCATTGACAAATAAATTCACAAATTTGCCGCAAAAATCCGCAGACAGAAATTCGCCCGGGGTCAAAGTTTTTTTGACGCTGGCGACGGTTCCAACAATTAAACGGATGCCCATTGACTTTAACGTGCGTCAAATGTCGCTGGCATTTCACAACTTTTTCGGCTGTTTCCTGAACTTCGCAGGAAAAATCTCGAATTTCGTGGTGAAGTGAAACGGGACAACTTCGCACATCACTAGTGACCAGAGACCCCCATAAAAGTTTGTTTTTTTAAAAAAAACATTGGTGGTCAGGACCCCCCTACAAGTTAAAAAAAAATAATTGGTGACCAGGGCCCCCATAAAAGTTTTTTTCAAAAAAACAGTGCCAGCCCCCCCCCCCTTACAAGTTAAAAAGAAACATCGGGGCCCCAGAAAATATTTTTTTAAAAACTATGAACAATTTTTCTCGCTCCAAATGCATTAAAGTTAATGGCCATTTTTTCTTATGACGACTTTTTTTTCTCCAAACACATTAAAGTCAATGGGAATTTTTTTGCAGTGACATTTCCGTGGCAAATTTTCGCAGCAGTTTCATGATAAAATTCGCACATGATGAAATTCGGAATTTCACCGCTAATCCATGACTGGCAAATAAATTCACTCATCGCTATTTGGGACCTCAGCGGGTTCTAATTGTAAAAGTCTCTGTTTGCCTTTTATTTGACTAACCTGCTATTTAAAGGCTAAGTTTCCCATTTACATTAAATACGTTAGACCTGTTCTTTATCTGGGCTTTTTAGCCTTCCCATTCTTCCTCTCTCCAGTCTGCAAGTGTCGACTCTCTCTGGGGGTCACTAATCCTGACGGCTATAGAGAAATTAACTGTTGGACTTCAGTGTTATTGGTAGAGGTATGGGACCTGTTCTTCAGAATGCTCAGTACCTGGGGTTTTCCAGATAAAGGATCTTTCCATAATTTGGATCTTCATACCTTAAGTCTACTAGAAAATCATATAAACATTGAATAAACCCAATAGGCTGGTTTTGCCTCCAATAAGGATTAATTATATCTTAGTTGGGATCAAGTACAAGCGACTGTTTTATTATTACACAGAATCATTTTAAATTATTCGATTACAATGGAGTCCATCGGAGACGGCCTTCCCGCAATTCAGAGTTTTCTGGATAACGGGTTTCCAGATAACAGATCCCATACCTGTATTCCTTTTTTCATCTATATATTTTTATTAAAACCCATTCCTTTCCATATTCAGTTCTGACTTCCGTGTTGCTGTCTGGTAGAGAGGGATATTCGGAGACAATTTGCAATTGGTTTTCATTTATTATTATTTGTGGTTTTTAACTTATTTAGCTTTTTATTCAGCAGCTCTCCAGTTTGCAATTTTAGCCATTTGGTTGCTAGGATCCAAATTCCCCTAGCAACCATGCACTGATTTGAATAAGAGACTGGAATATGAATAGGAGAGGCCTGAATAGAAAGATGAGGAATAAAAAGTAGCAATAATAATACATTTGTAGCCATACTGAGTATTTGTTTTTAGATGGGGTCAGTGACCCCCATTTGAAAGCTGGAAAGAGTCAGGAAAAAAGGCAAATAATGTAAAACCTGAAAAAATGAAGGCCAATTGAATAGATGCTTAGAAGTAGCCATTCTAGAACATACTAAACGTTAACTGAAAGGTGAACCACCTCTAAATGCTACTGCCATCTGATTGGTTGTTACAGGTGATGGGACCAGTATCTCATTGAATGCGGCAGTTGAGTTACTCGTGTGTTTGTGAGTCACAGAGGAGAAGGGAGGGAATAAGAATCTTGAGGTTTATGTGAGTTGACTTTTATTATTTATATCTATTTATTGTTCTTATTTCAGGAGGTGGAGCATCATGGCTTCCCACAGATCCAGTATGACGTCTATTCTATGCTGCCTGGTGTCCTCCTTGTTCTTCCTATCGGCACTGGCTGAGGAACATCTGCACCCCCATGTAGAAGAGGGGGAGCATGGGGGGGCTCGCTTTGGAAAGAGCGTAGTACAAGACAAAGAGTAAGTGTCATCCTGCTGAACATTAGGGAGGATTCTTGGATCACACAAACAGATGGAACCCAATGGTTGCTCATGTTTCATTAGGAGTTTGTAATGCTCATCGCTGAACTACAGCTCCCTGCTGCCAGTCGTGGGTGTTAGTGTTCAGCTACAGTTTTGTTCTTCTCTTATAACATGAACCTGTGTGTGACTATTCCAAGGTATTATGATTATATATGACTGTCCCAGCCTACTAACCCACAGCAATCTATCTGTCTGTCTGTCTATCTATCTGTCTGTCTGTCATATTTGCTTTTATTTAATTGTCAGACCTTTTGTGTCCAAGTCCCAATATTTGATCAGGCTCCTTAGGTCACAGTAGGTTACAGGTATATCAGCATTGTTGCAGTCACCCTGTTATAAATCTAAAATCCGATATTATACAATATACTTGCTTTTAAGCCGCTTCCCTTACTTGACTTTTTTTGTCCTTGTGGTGTTCAGGGCCCTCAGGAGCCACATCCCGTTGGTGGGGAGGCTGGACTGCTGCAAAAAGTAGAGCAGCTTGCTGTAAAGAAATTGAGCTCTTAGGGGAGTTTGGTTTGGAGGGAGCTCTCAGGAGCCTGATCCCGTTTGCAGGGTCCCTTAGGGGCCTGATTCCAGTGGAGTAGGCTCTCAGGAGCCTTATCCAGTTGGTGGGGGCCCTCAGGGGCCTGATCCCAGTGGAGGGGGAGCCTGGACTGCTGCAAAAAGTAGAGCATCTTGCTGTAAAGAAATTGAACTCTTATGGGAGTTTGATGCAGGTTGGGGGCATTAGACATTTAAGGGGGTGCATGACCAGGTGGACAGATGGTGCCCCTATTATTTCTGACACAGCCCAGTTTTATGGCAGAGGAAGTATTTGTTTTCCTTCATTTCAATCCGCTGTTCTACACTCGGCAGCCACATCATGGAGCATTTAGATGGAGTCGTTGACAAACCAGAAACTGAAATGTCACCCCAAGAGCTGCAGCTTCACTACTTCAAGATGCACGACTACGACGGCAACAACCTCCTGGATGGGCTTGAGTTAGCAACTGCCATTACCCACGTGCATAAGGTGAGCCTGCTGTAGTGTATAGTGGCACTGAGTATCCTGCAACATATTCTGGCTGAATCATTAGGAAAGTGTTGCTTTTTTCAAATTTTTTTTGTATTTTTTTATATGTATATAAGTGCCATTATTCTGCATTGTTTCTGAAATAATCAAGTTTATCGTCACTATCCCTCTCTCAGCATCTGTTTCTCTTCATTCTGTCTTCATGCAGCAGTTGGGTGTCAGATATTCACTGACAGTTACATCCAATATATCTTATAGGGGGGCTCCTTTCCTAGCAGATGGATTAGAGCTCACTCAGATAACTGATTCCAGTACAAACAAAATAACTGCCTTTAGCACAAATCGTGCATGTAGAGAGACATGATGTCTGATGAGTTTAATAGAGTGAGTTCTAATACATCTTCTAGGCAAAAGGAGCCCCCCTATAAGATATATTGGATCTCCAGCGTTCTTCCATTCTCCGCATGCGCTGTCCCTACTTTACACAGTCTGGCCCATATTAGAGCAGAACTAACTCTACATTTTGCTCTTCAGTCTGCCGAAGAACCAGTTCAGACGATGAAGGAGGAAGATCTAATTAGTCTAATCGATGATGTTTTAAGGGATGACGACAAAAACAACGACGGCTATATCGACTATGCTGAGTTTGCCCGGTCGCTGGAATAGAAACTGTGAACTTTGCTTTTGTTTTTTGTACCAAATGTGATTGGGTTTGTCAGTTTGTCCATTCTGCTGTGTGTCGGCTCCTAATTTATATGCGTTGCCATTCAGCATCTGCTCTATATGTTCAATGTACATTTGTTCCCTGAATGTCAAGCGACAGGGTAAATGTATTTTTTTGTGTTTGGAATATTTATATTAAAAGTCGTGCAAGTGGCCCCACCCCCTCTTCAAAAATATGTTCCTGGTTCCAATTGGGCCGGCTGGGATCCTGATTATTTTTTATTCAGTTTCCCTTTCACTGAGGAATAAAGCAGTGGGCTAAATGCATAACTTTAGTTTAAAAAAGGTATTTGTTTTTAATCCTTAAAGGTAAACCTTTAAAATAAGTGAATGTAGAATTGATTCTAAGAAATTTTGCATTGTACATTCATTATTTATTTTGTTTTTATTTCAAGATATTAAGGGATACATGTAGTGATGTGCGCACCCGACCCTAACCTGCCCTCCCTCCCTCCACCCGCACTCGCCCGACTTCTGGCATCCATTTATAGACCCGCCCACTGATGACGTCACAAAAGGGGAGGGGCAATCAGGCGTGCGTGTATATAAAAGGAAGCCGTCAGCCGACACCTACAAAAGGGGGTGCGAGGTCGCCCAAACCGGCCCGCGGGTATAAGGCCAGCCCACACATCACTAGATACATGTACCATCAATATGAATAAATTTGTTATAACAGCGCCACCTGCTGGTCAGTTTCCCACCAGTCTGACCAGCAAGTAGTCAAGGAAGTTGTCAGGAGAAAGAAAGAGGCTGATGTTCTTCTGCTTAGGAATACAATTAGAAACCTCTCTCACATCTTTCCTAAGCAGAAGAACATCAGTCTCTTTCTTTCTCCTGACAACTTCCTTGACTACTTGCTGGTCAGACTGGTGGGAAACTGACCAGCAGGTGGCGTTGTTGTAACAAAATTCATTGATATTAACAGCACATCCCTTAATATCTTGGAATTAAAGAAACATAAATAATGAATGTATGTGATTAGACTAGCCTCCTCATCAATTTTACATTCACGTTTTACTTTAATTCATGGCCATTATAAGTGTAATAGCTTAATAAGCTACTCCTAAAAAAAGGGCACTGACAACATACAAAACATGATGAATTAATTTAATTTGTTTTCATTAGTTCTGCCACAATTGTAAGAGATGTTATTGTTAACAAATATTCGGCTTTGCTCAGGGCTTTCCTGTATACTTTATATATTCCCCCTACTAGAAATAAAAAAGAATAATAGACGTCGCCATAGTGACCTGTATAAAGGCGCCCTGCAAGTAACCTGCAACTTTTACTGGATATTATTTTATCCTTATAGTTAGAGTAAATTTTATTCTGTATACACAGAGCCACCAAGTACAAAGGTTGTGGGACTCCTCATATGAGCTTGAATGACTGTATATTACAGGAAAGCTAATGTAACGATCAGTGAATTCCCCATGTTGCAGTAATATTGTGCGTTGGGTCTATCCGGTAGCAGAAAAGTGCTTGGCCAAGAGGAGGAAGGAACTCTCGTGTTGCTGCAGAGGAAGCCATTTTTGTTTTCAGACACAAAGTCATCCCGCAACCTTAAAGGTGAGGCTACTCCTTAGTAGTACAGATCTGTTATTGGTTCAGAGCAGAGATATCTCCAAATGAATCCACCAAGTAGTAAAATTTGGATTATCCCTGCTGCAATATGGACCCAACTTAAGGTCCAAACTGTAGCAGGGGGTCCTCTGTTGTCTTGTTCCCCCATCAAACTTTGCAGTTTCCATTTAAGGAAAGCTCTGCTCCTTGCCCATTGTTTTCAGTATTATTTTGAAGGATTTACGTAATCTTCTATTAAAGGGCCACTAGAACACAAATCAACGAATGACTATAGGGGTCATTTATGATTGGCAGGACAGGGTGCAACGGGCAAATCGTCATGTTTTCCCAAGCCAGGCCATTGGTAGTGAGCAAAGGTCTTCATTCTCCATGATGGAGTGCAAGGTTCTTTGCTTTCCCTCTGAATGCAGTACAATAGTTATAGGAGGTACATAGGTGTCCCCGTGCCATGCTGCCTAAAATATGTGCCACATGCCTGGTTGACATATTTATTCCAAGGAATAACACCAGTTCATTACTATAGCTAGCCAATGGCCTTCTTTAGGACTTTTGAGAGGTTACCAATCAACCAGGAGATACCAGAGATGACTTTTCCCTCAATGTCCGTTCATTCTGACCAAGGGTCAAATGACTGGATCAGTGAAGTTTTAATACTCACATTTATTTCCATGTGAATAAAAATATACCTGAGTTTTAGTGGCCCTTTAACCTACATCCTATGAGGAGTGTAGCAAGTGTCTATTACTAACTTCCAGACATAAAGATTATGTAAATCCATCTTGTAAAAGTAAGTGTTAGACTAGACTAGATAGTATTATGGTTTATAATATAGTTCTTTGCAAACTGTGATGTCAGTGTTTGATGATGTCATTATGTCATACCTGTGAGGCTGCCTGTTGGGAACATGGTCACTGTAGAAAAGTCTATGGGTTTATCTACCGTAAGCAGAAAGAAAACACCTTGTTTCAGTGCCTTTTTATATGCAAAGCAAACATTTTGATACAGTGCTTGTGTTGAATGAGAATTAAATGATGCCTTTAATTAAAAAAAAGAAGTATTTGTTTATGAATGAATTCTCTCCATGTTGAATAAATATATTTAATCCTCTTTGATGAAGAATAATAATGAGATATGTGGATTCAGGGCTGGAGCGATCTCCTTGGTCTCCATGCTGCTTCCAGAGCAAACATGTCGGTTGTCCAGGCAAAGACGAGCGCCATTCAAGTGTGTAGGTGAATAGTAGCGAGGCCATATATTTACACAGGCCCTATGTGTATAGGACAAATAATAAGGGTGAGTTTCTGTTGCCCTTTAACGTTAAGGAGGAAATGTATTGTTCTTCTGATAGCGGTAGTGATAAGTGGTTGGGTATTTTCTGGGTGTTAGAATGTGCTCCTGTGAGGGTCACCAGACTTCACCAAACATTGTATGGACCAGACTGTTGCCAAGAGTGACCCTTCCACTAATCTACTGGCAGGTTTATGTTCTTGCGTGGAAGTAAGTTGTAAAGCAAGAGGCTTTTCTTTACTCACTCATCATTACAAGGCAGATGTAGACAAAGAAAGACTCTTCTACCATTGGGTAGACCTCATTGGGTTCTTCTGGTTGAAGAGTTTTTAAAATTGGCTTTCCCAATTCTATCTACTTCATCTTGTCCTACTCTCATTCAGAAACATTGATAATATTAACAATAATAATACCAGTGTAATAGCTGATGCTAAAATGGCTAATATCTTGAAAACTAGAAAAAAATAATGTAAACTGCTTCTACAAGGAATTTTTTATTAACTTGCTTTGAGGGTTGACATTTACACTTCTCAGAAATGAGGAATAGATTTGTGTGTCTCAAAAGGACCCCATACTGGGGCGTAACTATAGAAAGCAGACCCTGCAACCGCAGGAGGCCTAGAAGATATAGGGGGCCCAGTGGTGACTGATAAAACTACCAGCAGTTGTGACTTTCAATAGTTTTATATACTCACTACCCCATAAAAATATAAAGAGAATCATCCTGTCTGCATAATACTAAGTCAAGTTGAACACAAACTTCCCCTTTACGTTTCAGTGGTATTTCTGGAAACATGAATGTTCTACTTGGGCTGTTGGATAGGGATGGAGGGATGTTTATAGTTCAGCCAGAGCTCTCACATCATGGACAGTAAAACTCTTAAGTATTTCCTTTATTTCTACAACATTAATTTACAGCATTTTACAGGACCACAACCCGTGGTCTTTTTAGGAAGAGCGTTTAATAGAACAGAAAACGAGTTAATTCCAGTGAGTGGAGGGGTCGAGAGCAGTGACTGGAGTTAAAGTGATCATAGAGGAGGACAGGCCGGTGCCAGGAGAACTGATGGAGCGAAGGGAATTGTACCAGTCGTCATGCTGCCGAGATGGGGGGCCGGTGGGCTGCAAGTGGGGGTGATTGCTTGGGCAGGTGAACTGACTGACGGCTGATGGGGGGTGATACCCTGCAGAGGACATGGATGAGAAGCGTGGAATATGGTTGAGAGCATGGGGATATTGGTACTGGCGAGAAGGAGGGGACATGGAACACATGCCGGACATGAGGCTGCCGCAGGTTAACATGCTGCTCGGCACTGTGCATTTCTGCGATGTCCTCTCGTGCTTGCGGTGCTTTGCTCTACGGTTCTGAAACCACACCTGTGGAGTTTAAAAGGACAATTTCACTTTAAATTCACATTTGACAAATACAATACGCTATTTACTAATGGTAACTTATTCCAAAACATTCAAATTTTGATATAATAAGATCATGATTGTAACCTATACTAGACGTGGCTCTTTACCAAAAGCAGTGGTCCCCAACCGCCGGGCCGTGGCCCACTCCTGAACTGGACCACTGAGCTCAGCCCACAATTAACGTGGCACTCTAAATTGGACCCTGGCGCGCTGAATTGGACACTAGTGCACCCAAATTGGACACGACACATGGAAACATGCAGCTGGACTACTACTCCTACACCAGTGGTTTTTAGGCTTTTTTGCATTGATGTCCAACATTTGGTCAGGGTTCCCCATAGCTGATAAGGTATATTTAAAAATGTGATATAGTGTTGTTCAATAATATTAACAGCTAAATATAAGCACTTGTCCCAAATATCAACTTACCTGATATTTAATAGGGTATATCAGAATATCTAATAGAGAAATTAGGCACTCTCCCAAAGTCTCACCCTAACTGGTCACCCGATTTGCCCCTCTCATGCCCTACACTAGTAACCATTCTTAATCCTTGTTGATTGTGAAAGGGTAAGTAAAATGAAGGGGAGAAAATCAAACGGAAGAAAAAAAGAGACATGACAGATAAAAGGGGGAGAAGAGCAGGAAAAAGAAGAGATGGAGCAGAGTGGGCCATGGATTGGCAAAAGGAAAGAGATGGTGAGAAGGATGCACAGGTCAAATGTGTATGATTACTACTGAATATCTTATATTGTTATGGGACTGGTATCTGGGTCTCTTCTGTACCCAGTAATGATCCTGGTACCTCTAAAAAACAGTCAGGAGTTTGGATCCTAACATCTGTGTTGCACGTGGATTTCCATGGGCAGTCATATTATTTATCAACCATGGGGTGGATATCAAGATTTTAATTTGAACATTTGAAAGCAAAAGTGAGCAAATCTTATTTCAGTGCTATGTAGATTTTACTGATTCGGCTACACCAGGGGTCCCCAAGCTATTTTACCTGTGAGCCAGACTCAAAACTAAAAAGAGTTGGGGAGAAACACAAGCATGAAAAATGATCTTTGGTAGCCCCTATGTGGACTGACAGCCTACAGGAGACTCTGTTTGGTAGGACATCTGGTTTTTATACAACCAAAACTTGCCTCCAAAGCTGGAATTCAAAAAAAATCACCTTTTTTGTGGCCAGCGGGAGCAACATCCAAGGGGTTGGTGAGGAACATGTTGCTCATGAGACACTGGTTGGGGATCACTTTCTTACACAACAGTTTATTTATTTGGCTTGTGTATATTCACCTGTATTCTGGCCTCGTTTAGTTTAGTGATCTTGGCCAGCTCCTCCCGACAGTAGATATCTGGGTAATGGTTCTTACTAAAGGCTGTCTCCAAATGATCCAGTTGCTCTTGACTGAATGTTGTGCGGTGTCGCCTTCGAGTAGGAGTTGGGTAATGGGGAGGGATGTGTCGGCTGGTCGACAATAGCGAGTTGCCTTCTGCGCTGGAAACATCCGCAAATGGTTTATACGAGCTGTCGAGATCTGAAATACAAACACATTGTCAGCAAATCAATGCAATAGCCTGTAATGAATATCAATAGAACATCAGAGAAATCCCATTCACAGCCCATTAGCTGAACTACAACTCCCTCCAGGCAGCTGAGGCTTCCAAATCTGACATACAACGAGTGGGTTATCAGAGTGCGTAATAACTTGGCTAGTGGACCTACATATGTTTTATTCATTTTGGATCCATGTACCAAGGAAGAGAGTAGGCACCATATTTCATAATACCCCCAAAAAGTTAGGATAACATTTTACATTGTCTGCTCTAGAGATACATTAAAGGGTTAACCTTGATGGACGGGAAGGTAAAGTATCTGTGGGGCCTATTTACTAACATTCAATTTTCTATTTCTTTCACTAATTGAATTTTTTCAATTTTTTTTTTTAGATTTCTCCTAAACTCCTAAAATTCAAGATGTTTAAAATTTAAAAATCATGAAAAACACTAATACAAAACTTTACCAAGTCAAAGCAGACGAGGTCCCATAGAAGTAAATGGGGGCTGCGCTGATCCTATTGGACTTTTTTTATTCATTTTGACTTTTTTTGCTAGTAATTGTTTGAAAAAATTTGTTTCGATGTTTTTGTATTTTATTTAGTTTGTGCTTTTTAAATTCAGTTCTTCTAATAAATTACAGAGAACTTGATGATTTTAGAGGAAATTCGTTTATTCGTGGTTCCCAAAACCTCTAAAACTGCTAAAATGAGAAAGTCGGTAAATGGGCCTCTATTTATCTGTGTAGTCAAATGTCTCCTAAAACTAAATTCTGGGCATATCACAAATGGCCAACTAAGCACAAATATTTTTATTATCAAATAATGTCAATTTTGAAAAAAAAAAAATTCTGAAATTAACACGGGATTGTTTGAGATTCCCCAAATCTTTTGTGAAAGAATTAGGGATTTGGCACATCCCTAATTAAAACTTCCCTGCACTTCTCTCAGCGTTTTATTTAATTTCTTTGTAAAACTACTATTCAAAATGGTTTGTTTTTCTATTAATACATTTTAAAAAATAATTACTTTTTCAATTTTCAGTAGTTAAAGGATTCGTAAAGCCCTTGAAACAAATTCATGTGAACTCTTCTGAGAATTTGGGAATTTACATTTTATTTTGTTCTAGTTTTCAACATAATAGCAGTTTTTACACTAGATTACATAAAAGAAACAAAAAGATAAAAATATTGGCACTTTAGAACACAGAATCCACCATCATACTGGTTTTTTTAAAATTGGAAGCCCTGAAAAAAGAGCCAATGTTTAAATAAATGTCAAAGGATAACTGAACATTATTCCCTGTAATACAAGGGAGCAATCAGGTGGCAAGTAAGGAATTGCTGTGCAGTCATTGATTTCAGCCTGAGACGTCATTGAGAATCATTAGAAACTGGAATCTAATCCATTTTACCAAGATTGTGTCATTGGAAATCAATAGCAGGAGTGCGGCTCCCCAGTATGTGCCATTGCCAACCGGTATTTAAACACCCGAAATGCTTGGGGTGACATTGTTTAACACAACCCATCCACAAAAATTCCTTGTAGCAGAAATATTTCATGGAATTTAGAATTCTTGCCAATATTTTGTTCAAGAACTAAAATCAAAAAGTGCCCTGTCTCCCCTTCAACATTTAAATTATGTATGGAAATATTTTGCCTTTCCCATTCCGGAACAACTAAATAAATCATATTTATATGTAAATTCTTTAAGAGCAGCCTGCGCTATTCCCTCTATCAGGTGCTTCATAAATAATAATAATAATCCTATAAATACAATTAGAGGCAGATTTATCAAGGGTCGAATTTCAACGTAATGGGAGTTTTTTTTTTAACTCCCATAACTTCGAAATCCGAATAGAAAAAGACCAATCGAAATTTATTTAAAAAATCAAAGTTTTTGACTTCGGGTGAATAGGCTGTATTCGAATCGTTCGAAAACGACGTTTTATTGCATTCAATCGAATTCGAAACAAAGTATTTCGAAGTACAGGTATGGGATCTGTTATTCAGAATGCTCGGGACCCGGGTTTTCTGGATAAGTCTTAAGTCTACTAGAAAATCATATAAACATGAAATAAAGCCAATAGGCTGGTTTTGCCTCCAATAAGGATTAATTATATCTTAGTTGGAATCAAGTACAGGTATGGGACCTGTTATCCAGAATGTTCGGGACTTGGGGTTTTCCGGATAACAGATCTTTCCATAATTTTGGTCTTCGTGCCTTAAGTCTACTAGAAATTCATTTAAACATGAAATAAACCCAATAGGCTGGTTTTGCCTCCAATAAGGATTAATTATATCTTAGTTGGGATCAAGTACAAGCGACTGTTTAATTGTACAAGCGACTGTTTAATTATTACAGAGAAAAAGGAAATGATTTTTAAAAATTTGGATAAAATGGAGTCTATGGGAGACAGACATTCCGTAATTCGGAGCTTTCTGGATATCGGGATAATAGGTTCTAGGAAGTCCCCCATAGGCTAAATCAGCAAGTCGGCAGGTTTTAGATTTGACTATTTAAATTTTTTTCAATTTCAAATCGAATTGTAGCCTGTTCGATAGTCGAAGTACACGAAAATAAGTCGAAAATTCATTTTTTTTTTATTTCAAATTTTCACTTCGACTTGATAAATCTGCACCTTACAGTATGTTCCAAAGATTAAAAAGAAAAGGTTGGCGCTACCAGGGGATGCAGTTGTCTAGAATAAGTTCTACCCAGAAATGCAAGTTATGATTATACATCAATTCATTCCCCCAGAGGCACCATCTAAAAACTAAAAGAAATATTAATTTAATGGCTACATTCATAAAATATACATAAACAGCAAATGAAATACTCGAAGAGCGCAATGGAAAATATTTTTAGTTCTGTATTGGTGTTTGTTTGGCCTGATGGATTCTGTAGTTCTGTCCTCCAACAGTTGCCCCACTAAAGCCACATATTGTATTCTAATCTGAGTAGTAAATAGAAGAAAGGACTTGTAATAAGAGTCATATCTTAAATATCAATATCCGAAGAATAAATTGGACTTGGAACAGTTTTCAGCATGCTAATAGAATACAAATCTTTCTCAACTAAATGAATATATATGTATGGGACTGTTATCCAGAATGGTCAGAGGTTTCCAGATAATGGATCTTTCCATAATTTGGATCTTCATACCTTAAGTCTACTAGAAAATCATGTAAACATGAAATAAACCCAATAGGCTGGTTTTGCTTCCAATAAGGATTAATTATATCTTAGTTGGGATCAAGTACAAGCGACTGTTTTATTATTACACAGAAAAGGAAATCATTTTTAAAAATTTGAATTATTTGGATTACAGGTAGTCTATGAGAGGCGGCCTTTCCGTAATTAGGAGCTTTCTGGATAATGGGTTTCCGGATCACGGATCCCATACCTGTACAATGCATTATTTTGCTATGGTTTATTCATTCACTATTCCAGTGGAATAGAACTTGTTAAAAAAAACAAAACCATTGGGTTTAAACCCTAGGCTTAACGGAAAAATTGAGCAATTTATTTTTCAACCTTATTTTTTTGTATTCATCATTACACGAAAAAATTATATTTAGAAAGCGATTATAATGTAGCTAACATTAAGGGGGTTATTTTATAAACCTCTATTTTTTGGGGCAAAAACTCAAATTTTTAGAGGAAAAAAAAATTCAAAGCAAAAAGTCAGAATCCGAAAATCCGCCATCTCAAACCTGCCGAGGTCATGTAGAACTCAATAACACTTTTACAATTTGACGTTATCATGATCTGCACTGGGTTTCATCCATTAATCGGAAAAATTCAAGTTTTCAGGCGATAACCCGAAAAAAATCGAGCAATTCGGGCATCAAATCTGAAAATATTTTACAATTCAAGGTTTCGCTCTATTTTATCAAGTCTTTTCCTGACTTTTTTAAATTATTTTATTGATAAATAAGATAAAATCGTAAATTCGAGTTTGGTCAAGCTTGGTTTAATAAAAAGATTAAATAAATTTGAGTTGCAGTAAATAACTCCCTAAATCAACAGATACAAATTCTACCTTCTTAATCATTTCATGACGTAAAAGGAGGATTTTGAATAATCTAGAAACCTTTATTTTTAAATTTCAATTTTTGAAACATTTTGTAGACATAGACACGAAAATCTTAAATAAAACTGAAACATATGTAATTGAAATTTTTTAAAGACAGTGGAAACCCAATTTTATGTTTATCAGGGGACCGTTTCAAAATGGTGTAAGTTCTGTGAAAATTTAAAACCGGGAAAGGAAAAATGCAAACTGTTAAATTGTTAAATAGAGTGTAGTAGGGGCTGTTATTTCTTAATTATGTGATGTTATTTAATCTAATTATGGAGCAATCATCCATATCATAGTATATATAAGAAAATTAAGAAACGCATAAGATCTCACAAATTTAGCACTGGATTTTTTAATTTTTTTTTAAAAAAAAAAAAAAAACTAATTTTGGGGATATTAAAAAAATTACATTACATGTACAAACTGAAACATATGCAGGTATGGGATCTGTTATCCATAACGTTCCAAATTACAGGACAGTCATCTACCATAGACTCTATTTTAAGTAATTAATTAAAAATGTTGTTAAATTTTTCTGTGTAAAAATAAAACAGTCACTTGTATTAATCCCAACTAAGATATAATTAATCCTTATTGGAGGCAAAACCAGCCTATTGGGTTTATTTCATGTTTAAATTATTTTTCAGTAGACTTAAAGTTATGGAACTTTCCAGATAACAGGTCCCATACATGTTTTGGATTTTTAGCATTTTATTTTAGGCAAAATAATTATTTTTTCAAATGATAATTTATTATCATTCCTATAATATTATACTGTATATGCGAACTATGATAATCGTCATAACTCGCAGGAGCTTATAAATCTCAGAAGCTTTACTATACAGTTATGGGACCTGTTATCCAGAATGCTCGGGACCTGGAGTTTTCCAGATTATGGATCTTTCCGTTCTTTGGATCTTTATACCTTAAGTCTTCTAGAAAATCATGTAAACATTTAACATTCTGGATAAAAGGTTTCTGAATAATGGATCCCACCCATACCGGTATATATATATTTTTTTCCTTTACTATTAAGTGTTAAATTTGCATAAAACATAAATTTAAATTTCCCTGTCGTAGCACTTGTAGGTCAGAAACGTCATTTACATTAACAATTTGGCAAAGTAAAAATATTGTATTGTGCTGTTATGTATAAAATGGGATTTTATTAAATTGCAAATTTCAAAAATGTTTCTTGAAATAATCTCACAAGTTTTTTTCTTTGGAAAATCGAAATGAATATCATTTAAAATGTCTCAAACAAAAAGGGTGCATTTTGCCGTATAAAACAATATTCATGTATTAAAAATAAAATGTATTTACTTAAAGTAGTATTTTACTTAAACCTTAAAAATAAAAACAGTAATTAGCATAATTGAATCTAATAAATACATTAATTGAAAATGATAAAAAAAAAAAGCCCGATGGGTTATTAGCGCTTACCCGCGGTTGATGTGACGGTACCAATTTCTGAATAGACCTCATGATACTCAATGGATTTCTTCTTGGATGTCTTTATTCTGACATCGTCCATCCTATGAGCAGCTCAGACTTATTTAATCACTTAAGGTTGGAGTGTTGCAATGCAACAGTTCATGTTTTTTTTCTCATTTTTAAATTCCCACCAGTGTGATGTCACCTGAGCCCCGGCTAGATGATCCCACCAATCAGAGCAGGTCTGAGCTAATGAAGCAGAGCTACAAGCTAATCAGTGTCGAGGAGATGCCCCAAGTCAACCTGTGACCTGACAAAGACATTGACTGCGGAAAGAAGAAGGATCCAGCCCATTGGAAGGAGCAATGAATAGGCTTCTCCAGGCTTGGTGGGTGGCATGGATATTGTAAGCGGACAGACAAGAGAAGCAGTTAATGCTCAGAATTGTCTTTTCTAAAGGGGAAATTACTTTGTGTAATCTACCAGCTACTTTGCCTAGAGACAACAATGTTTAATTATCAGAATAAGTTTGGGAGGATGCCTTATGCACCCAAAGCCTTCTGGAACAGAGATGGGAACACCAGCAGGGTAAAGCAGAGACTATCGGCCTAGGGTCCTCAGTAGCAGAGAGAATCATGACATTAAAAATGGACACTCTTAGATATGCTTGGTATTAATGTTAGGTTTGTCCCACTTGTTGCACTGTAAAGCTAAGTCAGCAGCTTATTGGGCAGTGAATGGGGCCTTCTGAAAGACTTCTCCGGATCGATGTCTGGCCAATTATATCGGCCAGTGTTTATCAGCCAGGTTTAAAAATCCTCAGTCCGAACACCCATATTCTTTCCATTGTGATCTAATTGTTGGGCCGTAGGGCCTATGATCAGATCAGAACGATATCGATCACCTCAAGGAGGGAATATTGGAGAGAGATTGGCTCGTTTGGTGACCTCGTATGTATGGCCACCTCATCATTCAACAGCAATCCTGGACTGCAGAGATTTTTTTAAAGTATTACAACAGCAAAAGATGGAGGAGATGTTGGAATTGTAGGCCACAAAAACTGGTGGTCTGACATCTCTAACCTACAAGGACATCTAAGTTCTGTGGTGTTACTATAGTTATCAAAAAGAATCCTATGAATAAATAGGCGCATTAAGGCCCACTTGCAGGCCTGGACTGGGAATCCAAATAGGCCCTGGCATTTCAAGTACACTGAGGCCCAAATAGTCCCCCACAGACCATTAAATAGTGACCACACATGGCATCTCACAAAAGCCCCTGTGACATTTGTCAGAATTGGCAAAATACTATAGCAGAAAGGGATATAAAGATGGAGTATTATAAAGCAGTATTGGGCCAGTAGTGGTAACTCAGCCAACACCTCGCTCCATCCTCGCACATATATGCACTTGGTGATGATGAGGAAGAGAGGGGAGAGATGAGTGAGCACCAGGAAGGATAGGGATCATGAGTGGGACTGGACGGACTCAAGGGTCTGTACTAGGAGTAGGAACGTTGCTAGTACCTCCACTCCCAGCTAGGCCCATGACTCCTCCACCTACCCCTAGTTCTGGCCCTGTCCCACAGACTAGACCCCCTATTCCCAAGGGGCCCTTCTGCAGTTGCAGGGTCTGTTATATAATATTTACTATTCTCTACTGGCTACTGTATATAGCACATGCTCTCAAGGTGAATTATAATAAAGAATAGCATCACATGACAAACACATGGAATTTGTCTGTAGATCATAACAAGGGGTGTTCTTGGAGAAAAACTGGGACCTCTGACAAATCTTGGGTCACTGTATTATTCCCCATAAACACACACAGTACCCACAGAAAAAGTGAGTTGAATTCAGAATTGAGCTGCTCGTACTCTGGTCGTGCCCACACTTCATTTAGTAGGGGCTGTGGAATAAGGAATTCCATATGGTATTATATTATAATTCAACAGATATGGAGGAGACATTATCTGTCCCATACTTACTTATCACACACATAACTGTCAGTATATACATACTAGAAATAATTTATATTGTGGGCAGTATGGTCAATGTCATAAAGATGGTGCCAACACTCCCTACTGTACCTTGTGCCAGCGATGTTATTGCGCCCAGTAAAGCACTGGAATTACTGGTGAATATGGCCACAGTGATATTGCTGGGACTGTGTGGTTACTACAGTGAAATGTGTTTTGTAAGTATAAGAACCAAAAGACTCAAACAATCTCCAATGCATCTCTAATGTATATCCAGAAATATTTACTCTCTAATACTTGGGGCTCATGAGCTCAGGTTCATTCTGTATCTCCTGCGTAACGTTGCCTGGGGGAGAAGGGAATAGACATTGATTTTTTTTTTATTGAAATACTGTTCAATCCTTTTAAAAGAGATTAAGCCTTTGTGTTTTTCCCCTTCAGCTGCTTCCTTAATACACCTTCATCTATTAATCATTTAGAGAATTGCCTTGTTAATTGGATGTAAATTGGACAGCGACCTGTTAAACATTCAGCAACTCATTACAGCAAAACTAATAGAGAAATGAAGCACAGCCAAAAGCTGGAGTTTTAAAGGGAAATGTATAAGTGTATATAGTTGTTTGTTTTACAAAATACAGCACTCTGCTATATATAGTAACAATGGATAATAGTCTCTGGGAAGGGAGTGTGACTGTGGGATAGCAGGTATAGTAGGGAGAGATGGTGTCTATAGTAACAGTGGATAATAGTCTCTGGGAAGGGAGTGTGACTGTGGGATAGAAGGTATAGTAGGGAGAGATGGTGTCTATAGTAACAGTGGATAATAGTCTCTGGGAAGGGAGTGTGACTGTGGGATAGCAGGTATAGTAGGGAGAGATGGTGCCTATAGTAACAGTGGGATAATAGTCTCTGGGAAGGGAGTGTGACTGTGGGATAGCAGGTATAGTAGGGAGAGATGGTGTCTATAGTAACAGTGGAATAATAGTCTCTGGGAAGGGAGTGTGACTGTGGGATAGCAGGTATAGTAGGGAGAGATGGTGTCTATAGTAACAGTGGATAATAGTCTCTGGGAAGGGAGTGTGACTGTGGGATAGCAGGTATAGTAGGGAGAGATGGTGTCTATAGTAACAGTGGATAATAGTCTCTGGGAAGGGAGTGTGACTGTGGGATAGCAGGTATAGTAGGGAGAGATGGTGCCTATAGTAACAGTGGATAATAGTCTCTGGGAAGGGAGTGTGACTGTGGGATAGCAGGTATAGTAGGGAGAGATGGTGCCTATAGTAACAGTGGGATAATAGTCTCTGGGAAGGGAGTGTGACTGTGGGATAGCAGGTATAGTAGTGAGAGATGGTGTCTATAGTAACAGTGGATAACAGTCTCTGGGAAGGGAGTGTGACTGTGGGATAGCAGGTATAGTAGGGAGAGATGTGTCTATAGTAACAGTGGGATAATAGTCTCTGGGAAGGGAGTGTGACTGTGGGATAGCAGGTATAGTAGGGAGAGATGGTGTCTATAGTAACAGTGGATAATAGTCTCTGGGAAGGGAGTGTGACTGTGGGATAGCAGGTATAGTAGTGAGAGATGGTGTCTATAGTAACAGTGGATAACAGTCTCTGGGAAGGGAGTGTGACTGTGGGATAGCAGGTATAGTAGGGAGAGATGTGTCTATAGTAACAGTGGGATAGTAGTCTCTGGGAAGGGCGTGTGACTGTGGGATCGAGGGAATAACAGGGAGTCAGTAAGTAATGATCACATTTGACCCTTGAGTTATTAAGCAGTGAGTTATTAGAAAAAAACAAGAGCCACTCTCGCTTATTACAAATAAGTTTGAACAGATCCCTCAGTGTCACTGCCACATTCCTCAGCATTATTCCTACACCTTTACTAATCCGAGTTAAAACCTCACTTACACTTACTAAGAAAAGAATCTATTCTTGGTCCATTGTTGGTACAGCTGCTGTGTTAATGAATTCTTTATATACCTATACACATATATATATATATATATACACACAGGGAATAGGAACAAGACTGAGGATATTGAAAGTACTTATATTTCCCACTCTGACTAAATTGAGAGCTTCTTGTCTGGCTCTTATGCTGCCCAAAGCATTCATATACGTACAGGTATGGGATCCATTATCCAGAAAGCTCAGAATTACGGGATGGTCATCTCCCATGGACTCCATTTTAATTAAATAATTCACATTTTTGAAAATTATTTCCCTTTTCTGTGTAATAATAAAACAGTAACTTGTACTTGATCCCAACTAAGATATAATTAATCCTTATTGGAGGCAAAACCAGCCTATTGGGTTTATTTCATGTTTACATGATTTTCTAGTTGACTTAGGGGCATATTTTTAATGGTCGAATTTCGAAATGAAAAAACTTCGAAATTCGAATTCAAAAAGACCAACCGAAATTAAGTCGAAGGTTTTTTTGGCCAAATGGGTCCATTTTCGATCAAACAGGTCCATATTCGTCGAATTCGAATTCTGTGAATCAAAGGAATAGCGCATTCAATCGAATTCGATTCAAAGTTTTTCCCCAAAAAAACTTCGATTTTTCAAAGTCTACCAATTGACTCCAAATAGTTTCTAGGGGGTCCGCCATAGGCTAAAACAGCAATTCGGCAGGTTTTAGATGGCGAATGTTCGAAGTCGAATTTGTAAAGAGACAGTACATGATAAATTTCGATATTAGAATTGTTTTCAAATTCAAATCGAATTTGGACTATTCCCTAGTCAAAGTACACAAAAAATATCTCGAAATTAGAATTTTTTTTATTTGAAAATTCACCTCGACCATTAATAAATCTGCCCCTTAAAGTATGAAGATTCAAATGACAGAAGCATTCTGGATAACAGGTCCCATACTTGTGTACATATAAGTGAACTGCAGAGGGCAACATAAAGAGAGAGAAATAAAGATATATAAATATATTCATATTGTTGTACAGGTTTGAGACCTGTTATCCAGAAAGCTTGAGACTGCCCTGGAGTTTTCCAGATAAGGGATCTTTCTGTAATATTGATCTCCATACACATAAATATGGCTCTTTTTTAATTCATGATTGAGCCTTTCATTACTATATTAGGGAAATGCAGAAAATATCCAGCTCCTAGTGCTATGGCTGTAAATAATTAAAAATATTTAAGGTCTGCACTTTAAAGGACAACTAAACCTGCCTGTTAGTACCCAAGGCAGTTTTATGCCACCAGGTGGCAGTATCTTCCTACTGTACAATCAACAAGAACAAGAACCTGCTGCCTAAACAGTGAAATGTTTTGATTCCCGTCCAAGGAGAAAAGTTATCTGATCATCGGAGGAAATATTTGGAATATAATAATGACCTGGCAGTTTAATTATTGTTTCCCTGACACACAAGGATCATTTTCTTTCAGACTTGGGCTGCAGGATAAAATGCAAAGAATTCCGGGGGAGACTGAATGTTTTTAATCATTTGCAGGTTAATTGGAGATCTCTAAATCCACTGATGGTAACACGGAAAGTAAATCCAGTGTGGGCGGCCAGTCCTATATCTGCGCTGGCAGTGGGGGGATTCCTATATTTTTATTTTAATTTCCTATTAATAACATTGGAATCAAGCATCATATCTACCAGTCAGGTAAAATAACAACCAGATGGCAATTTTAACTAATTTTCGTTATGTCATAATCCATTAGGTTTCTAGTAGTGACATCATACTCAGAAAATGTTTCATGAGTCGCATCACCCACCCCCCGTCCCAGCGAAGCTTACACTCTAATTTCCCCACCCTGGACACACTGCACTTGTTCACTAAAATACAGATGAAATACTGACCAGATGGCAACTCTAACTGGCAGTTTTACCTTATGTCATAACCCATTAGGTTTCTAGTAGTGACATCATACTCTGAAAATGTGTCATGAGTCGCATCACCCCCATCCCAGCGAAGCTTACACTCTAATTTCCCCACCCTGGACACACACACTAATACACTAAGGGGCAGATTTACTAAGGGTCGAATTTTGAAGTTAAAAAAACTTTGAAATTCGAACCTCGAATTGAAATCCTTCGACTTCGAATGTCGAAGTCGAAGGATTTTTCTCCGAATTTAGCGTTCGAACGATCGAATAGAAACTGTTTTTAGCGATCGTTCGAAGGATTTCTATTCAACCAAAAAAAACGTAGAAAAGTGCTGGGGAAGGTTCCCATAGGCTAACATTGCACTTCGGTAGCTTTAATTTGGCAAAGTATGAAGTCGAAGTTTTTTTTAAGAGACAATGCTTCGATTATCGAATGGTCGCATAGTCGAGCGATTTTTACTTCGAATCGAAATCGAAGGTCGTAGTAGCCTTTTCGATGGTCGAAGTACCCCAAAAATTACTCTGAAATTCAAACTTTTTTAACTTCGAAAATTCACTCGAGCTTAGTCTGCCCCTAAAATGCAGATAAAATACTGACCAGATGGCAACTCTAACTGGCAGTTTTACCTTATGTCATAATCCATTATGTTTCTAGTAGTGACATCATACTCAGAAAATAATTCATGAGTCGCATCATCCCCCGTCCCAGCGAAGCTTACACTCTAATTTCCCCACCCTGGACACACACACACTAGTACATTAATAGGACACTTCCCCAAACAGACTTGGCAACGTTTTATATTCATGTATGTGTATTTTATTTGTATAGCACTACCGATATATTCATAGAACCAACAAGGGTCAGTACAGTCCCATATCCAGAAACCCATTAACCAGAAAGGCCATTGTAGCTTTTAAAAATTATTTACTTTTTGTGCTTGAATGTAACTATGCTGCATCATTCCATTTTGGTGGCAAAACAATCCTATAGGGTATATTTATCGTTTAAATGATTTCTGGCAGACTTAAGGAATGGGGGTCACTGACCCCATCTAAAAATCAAATGCAATGCTCTGTAAAGCTACACATTTATTGTTATTACTTTTTATTACTCATCTTTCTATTCAGTTGCTCTACTATTCATGCTCCAGTCTCTTATTCAAATTCAAGCACATGGTTGCTAAGGTAATTAGGACCCTAGCAACCAGGTTGCTGAAAGTACTGGAGATCTGTTGAATAAAAACCGAAATAAGTCAAAAACCACAAATAATAAAAAATGAAAACCAATTGCAAATTGCCTCAGAATATCACTCTCTGCATCATACTAACAGTTAATTTACTGGTGAACAACCCCTTTAAAATCTTGCTTACAATATATATATATATGAGTATGTGTGTGTGCATAATAGGGATGCACCGAATCCAGGATTCGGTTTGGGATTCGGCCAGGATTCGGGCTTTTTCAGCAGGATTCGGATTCGCCCGGCCGAACCGAATCTGAATCCTAATTTGCATATGCAAATTAGGGGCGGGATGGAAATTGTGTGACTTTTTGTCACAAAACAAGGAGTAAAAAATGTTTTCCCCTTCCCACCCCTAATTTGCATATGCAAATTAGGGTTCGGATTCGGTTCGCTATTCACCCGAATCGGATTCGGGGGTTCGGCTGAATCCAAAATAGTGAATTTGGTGCATCCCTAGTGCATAAACATTCTCTATACGTAAGAGGAAGAAACTGGGACGTTGGCCGTTTCCCAAGTCTCTATTTATACTGGAGTGGCCCTTAATAAGGAAATGTTTGAGAACGTTGGCTCCAATGTGTTGCTGCAGAGAGAACATTACTGAGAGCTGAATCAGAATTATTCTCATGTTTACAGCACTTTGCTCACTCTATACATTTCTTGTGGGAGTCAATGGATCTGTAACGGGTTACACCCCCAATATCCATAATTCTAACAAGCATCAGTGTCGGACTGGGTGTGTTGGGCCCCCCTTTTGGCTTTCACCCTGCCCTCCCTCCCCCACCCTGCACCGCGTACTCGTCACCTTTTTCGGATTTCTTAACTTATAAGTTTGGGTGAGCGAGGAGTGTCTGCGGCATCGACAGGGAGCGGATCTGGGTCACAGGAACCCATGAAGTTTGGGGCCCACTGGATTTTTTCCCGGTCTCCCTCTGGCCCAGTCCGACCCTGCAATTGTCTGTACTGAGTGACAGTTAAAACAGTCATCATTTATCCAACCATGCAATTTAGTAGCAGCAGCGTAAGGCTGGTGTGTTAGGAAATTGGAAAACAACATCCCTGCAGTTTGTAAAAATGATACACACAAACACATACACCATAAAATCACGGGGTCATAGACTACATCAGGGATCCCCAACCTTTTGAACCTGTGAGCAACATTCAGAAGTAAAAGGAGTGGGGGAGCCAAATAAGTGCCAAATAAGTGCTGTGATTGGCCATTTGGTAGCCCCTATGTGGAATGTGAACCTACATTGAGGCTCTGTATGCAGGACACCTGGTTTTTATACAACCAAAACTTGCCTCCAAGCCTGGAATTCAAAAACAAGCTCCTGCTTTGAGGACACTGAGAGCAACATGTTACTCACTGCTCTACATTGCCAAAATTATATGGGCACCCCTTCTAATGACTGGAATTGGCCATTTGAGCCAACGCCTATAATTAACAATTCGGTGACTCCTACCTTTTGGCAACAATTAGGGGAAGGTCCTTTCCTATTTCAGCAGGATAATAACCCCAAACACAAAGTAAATTCCATGCAGAATGTAACCCGCACCTTAACCCAACTGAAATGGAACCCTAACTGTGAACCAGGCCCAATCCCCAACATCAGTGCCCAATCTCTTACATGGAAGCAATTCTCACCAGCAATGTTCCAACATTTAATGGAACATAAATGGTTTTTGAAATGAGATGTTGGACAGACAGGAGTCCACATACTTTTGTCCATAGAGTTCATAACCCATCTTGTAGAGTAACTGAATTCTTCCCCTACAACTGTGTCTACATATAGATCTTGCCAGAGGTATCCCCAAAATGATATCCCAAGAAGCAGGTGCAAAACCTCAGGAACCAGGAGGGAAGCCCTTGTCTCTATGAAATTCATATCTTGTATACTGGCAGTATAAGCTCCAGTTTCCCTGTGTAGGGTATGTTCCAAGTAGACACAGGAATGAAAATTCTGTACATACGAATAGACTATAATCAAATGTTCTTCATTGTGACTCATGGATGGCATGATTCGAAAGGGTCATTAAATCAGCCAAGGAGGAAGAGGATGAGCTTTAACAATTGCGATAATAGATCCACTGAAGGTTCTTCATATGTCACTGAAAAAGAAATTAAAGGATAAGTAAACCTTTAAAATAAGTGAATGTAAAGTTGAGGGGGCTATTCTAAGCACTTTTGTCATTTACAATCATTATTTATTTTCTTTCTATTCCAAGATATTAAGGGATACATGTGCTGTTAATATGAATGAATTGTGTTACAACAGCGCCACCTGCTGGTCAGTTTCCCACCAGTCTGACCAGCAAGTAGTCAAGGAAGTTGTCAGGAGAAAGAAAGAGACTGCTCTGATGTTCTTAGGAAATATCTGAGAAAGGTTTCTTCTAAGCAGAAGAACATCAGAGCAGCCTCTTTCTTTCTCCTGATTGTTTCCCTGCAGAGCAGTTAGGGACCGTCTTATCCACAGCAGTAAATGAAGGGAGAATTTCACTACATACAGTCAGGTTTCTTATAAAAACGGTACATATTTTTTAATTAAAGTATATTGGAGTTTCTCTTTCATTAAAAAAAGGATTTTATTTTTTTGCCTTTACATGCCCTTTAAGGCAATTAGTGCAACAGTTACAGCTCAGATTGTACTAAAGTTGAGCCTAATGTTCGACCCTTTCTGTAGGACATAAGGGGAGGTGATTTAAAACACGGAATGTTTGGAATCCCATCTCTTAGAACCCCCCAATGTTTGCATAAAATGTTGTCAATCTGCGGACTAATACTACTATATGTTGTTACACAAGGTATACGGTCCAGAACCTTTTTAGGACGTTCCATTGACAGATTCAACTTCTAATCACTGTTGGATCAACAACGGAGTAGGATAACCCGCTCAATTTATACTGCATCTCCTCCAGTCTTTGATGGAAGTGGAAGTCTTCCTCTGGAAAAGTCCTGTGGGTGCAGCACTAGAGACAGGGAAGACCTCTAATGACCAGGGCTGTGAACATGGGCAGATGGCTAGTGGGGGAATTACCCCAGTGAATGTAGAAGGGAACTAGGCCTTCTCACTAACCTGTCCTTTCCAATATCCAGCCACTTATCCAGACGCCACAAGAAAAAACTCCACTTATATTTTTAATATAAAAGTGAATTTCATGTTAGAATAATCTTCTGGCATGATGTAGATGTCGATATTCAGAAAAATGCTCAGTTTGTCTCATTGTAGAATTTTTGATGCACAAGTAAGAGGGCAGGATGGGGGGCATCTCTATTCCACTGACTGCCTGCTAATGTTGGTAGGGAATTATTTACCCCCTATTGTAAACTATAAGGATATTTCTAAGGAGTTCCATGACCAGAAAAAGCATGATGCCGAAGGCTGGTCATGGAACTCCAAGGTGACTTCTAGGATCCTCATATTTTACAAGAGAAGGTATTCTCCTTATCATATTATTATGATACACAAGTCATGTGACATGAATTACATCACTAAGCACCAATTATAACTGATGACATCACTTAGCACAAGGATATGATTTACAGCAGCGGAGCCCAAAAGGCAGATGGGGAACTACCAGTAGACCTTTAGCTGGTGATGAGTAGTTCTCAAGACACTGTCAACCAACAGCTTGACTTAATTTTTTTTTTATTATTTTTTATTATTTTCATTAAGATATTTATTACAGTTTATTTATTAAAGCTACATGATAAATAGTTGTTAGTTAAACCTAACATTTGCTCATAAATCAATACAATATTTAAGTAATGTTTTCATTGGAACAGAAAGCTAACAATGTTTTTATGGCTGTAGATCATAATGGGACAACCAGTGGCGGAACTACTGGGGGAGCAGGGGGTGGGAGCGGGCCAGGGCCCGCACCCCCTCAGGGCCCCCCGGCAGCTCACGCGCCACTGACAAAGCGGCCAAATTCGGCCGTACAGAGGGGGGCGGGGTCCGGCTGCGCGTCTCGCACCAGGGCCCGCCCCCCTCTAGTGACGCCATTGGAGGCAACATCACTAAATGTAGACCCCTCATTAGTAAATGAGGATATCCATGGCTATATATATATATATATATATATATATATATATATATATATATATATATATATATATATATATATATAACAGAAGGTCTGCAAAAGGCTAGAATGCAAGGTGTGCATAAACTTGGCAACAGGTGCAAAGAGAACAAATGAGTGCCTTTTGCACCAATTATTTGTATTTTCCACCTTGTCCATGAATGCTTAATGAGTAGGCCCCAGTCTTGGGCAATTCCCATCAGCCTTTTTTGATTTCCACCATAATCATAGATATAACCTCAATAAAATTTGGTGCTATCGCTATCTCTAATTGTGGTGAGACATCAGGGCCTTTGGTGGGCTTAGGAGGCCCACTTCGATGTCAGAGCTATATAAATAAAGAATAATAAATAATTGCCCTTGTTAATACCCTACCGTATCTATATCATAAAAGAGCACCCTACCAAGTCTGGTGCTTCTCCCATGAACTCCCAGTCACCCTCGCCCATAAGAGAAAGACAACGGAAGCCTTTGCCAGGGACAGTTGTAAAGGATTTGTGATTTTATCATTTAAGAGCTGGCAAGTGTGAATAGCAGCACCCTGACCAAAATAAATTGTAAAATGTAGGGGTAGGAGTGCCAACAATACATTACACCACACAAGAAAATAAACACTGGAAATCTCTAAATGATACGTTAGCGAGAGCAGATTCCATTTGGCACCCAAAGGCGTCATTACTTCATATGCGGCTTTACAATAACTGCTCATTTCAAGATAATGGCCTCTCTCTCTCTGGTTTTGTAGCCAGGCCTCTCAATGTGCTGCTTAGCCCGCCAACAGCAGGACATTTGGGATTAAATCATTTACGCAATGTTCAATATTCTTATAAGGACCTATTTGTCTTCATGGTTAAAAAGAGAGCACAGCTGGGGTGTCTTCTCCATCCACTTGATCCTTGTCCTTGAGAGAGAGATGCTGAGAACCATCACGGCGAAAGAAAATTACATCATGATTGTCCAAAATCCCATGGACAGTTGAGTTATTTTGTTGAATTTTGTTCAGTTTTCTGGTCCTGTAACATTATTCGGTTATATGAAATAAAAGAATGGAGAGAGCTAACAGGCTGTGAGAATATTGCTGTACCAGGGTGCCAGGTGAAATATTCTGGTCAAGACCTTCACCTATACTTGCATGGGTGGCCTCAGAATATATAAGAGCATCAATTGCTCATTAAAATATATATACTGTCTGAGGCCCTTGCTGATAAGGATATCTCTGATACTTTCTGCTGAGAACATCTAAACAAACATTGAGCCTTTTATAGATATGGAAGCCAACCACTTGCCCATCTACACACATTGGCCACATGCCCTTCTCTTGCAGGCCACTATCATATACACTGATCTGTTTCTATGTAACAAGATTGGTGTTTGGGCCTATCCACGCTCTACTACTAATCGGTGGCTCAAAATGTGTTGCCCTGCTACAAGCCAACTAACAACTAAGTATTGGAGAAAAATGTGCACAATAATATCATGCATTCTTCAAGTGAGTGGAGTGCCACTAGATGGCATGGGCAACCCTCTAGTTCCCTAAACTTCTTGGGCTAAACATTTGCAAAGCTGGCACCCATAGCAACTAATCAAATGCTTGCTTTCGAACAGGTGACTCATACATTTTTTTTGGTGGATTGGTTGCTCTGGATGGTTAAACTAGGTGCACATTTTGTGAAGGCTGTCACATGACCCACCTAGTCCTTCGAACACAGTTTAGCCTATTGATACAGGTTGCTATGTGAATCCTTAAGCTACTGTTATCTCCAAACCAGTATCTCCAGGGCAGTAGCGCCAGGGCTTTGTAAATCTATGCAGCTCAGTTGTGCTGAAAAAAAAGACACACGTCTCTCCTAAACCTGAAATGATGCCAACTGGACTTGCAGTGGCAACTACGTAATTATTTGTGCATAGGCTGACATTCGCTCAGCTGCATTTCCCCCGTTGCAACCTCAATTACGCTGGAATGATGTGGAAAAATGGTACATTGTGTGTAATAAATGTACCTGGATGCAAGAATAAAATTGTTCAAGCTGTGTTCAAAAAACCTCCATCAGCTGGCCAACAAATTCAAGATGACCTTTAGACACAAGATACAACCGTTCAACTGGAAACATTCGTCACCAACTCAATGAAAGGGAGCTCTAGGGAAGGAGACCCAAATACATAAAAAACCCAACTGGAGTTTGCAACAACACATCTGCTGAAAGAATGTCATGTGGTCAGATGAGATGATTTATGAGAAGAGCATCATTGCTTTGTTTACATAATAAATAAGGTCCTCTTATTTGTTGAGGAAGCTTTGATGATCTTGGAATCAGCAGATGCCCAAGGCATTTTAAAGCACAGTATTGGACCCAGTATCAAAAAGCAGGATTTCTATCTCAAATCATGTCTTCGAGCGGGACAATGACACAAAGCACCCAGGAATGGATGATCTTTCAAGTAATGGAAAGACAACACGATGGACTGTTCTGAAGCAGCCAAAGATGAGTCCAGATCTCAATCCCATTGAACACTTATGGAGAGATCTGAAAACTACAGTATGAGAAGACATCCTTCAAATCTTAAAGATCTGGAGCAGTTTGCCAAAGCTGAGTGGTCTATGCTGTTAGTAGAGAGATGAGAGAGAGCCCTTTAGTGGTTATAGGAAGCACTGGGTTTCAGTTCTTCTTTTCAAAGTGGAAGTTACCAAATATTGCCTAGGGCAGCGATCCCCAACCTTTCTTGCACGTGAGCAACATGCAGATGTAAAAAGAGTGGGGGAGCAACACAGGCATGAAAAAGTCCCTTGCGGTGCCAAATAAGGACTTTAATTGCCCATTTAGTAGCCCCTATGTGGACTAGCAGCCTACAGGAGACTCTACTTGGAACTATACTTAGTTTTTATGCAATGAAAACTTGCCTTCAAGCCTGGAATTTAAAAACAAGCACCTGCTTTGAGGCCACTGAGAGCAACATCCAAGGGGTTGGTGAGCAACATGTTACTCATGAGCTACTGGTTGGGGATCGCTGGCCTCGGGTGTCAATAATTGTGTCAGTGTCATTTCTTTTCAGATCTGAAAGTTCTAAATGGAACAGCTAAATTCTGTAATTAAAGCAGAGGCTTAATTGTACCAATTCATTTACCCAAGGCAACCAAATGCAATTTAGCTAAGGGTTGCTACGGGTTATTAGACCTTAGTAAATTTAATGTCTTTTATATTATTATCAAGTATATTGTTAAAAATGTTGTTTACATTTTCCAAATTTTTTTTCTTAAGAGACAGTTCAAAATAATTAGCCATGGGAGTTTGCAGGTTAAATGAGTGATTGTTGGGCTGATAGTTTTGGATGTCAGAATCAGATGATTTGCGCTGGATTCATTTCTACCTGGCAGTTTGCTCCAGGGGCCGCAGAGAGGCTTATATAATCTTCTATCATTTTGTTCTGTTTCACTGAAACTCGACAGTTTCAATGGGTTCCATTAACTCCCTGGAATTGCATGTCTAGTTTATACAAATTAGCTCACTCAACTGATATTTAAGAGCATTTGGCATCCAGCAATGACTGAGTGATGAACGCCCATGTAAAAATTGCAAATTCATGTAAGAAGTGGCATTAAGCGTTATCTGGATTTATTTTTCCATTTGGTTAATTGTTGCTCACATTGGGTTTTCAGGGCAGAATCATCTGACCCACTAAATCCTTTGTGTAAATGAGGCTTTAGCGTTGGATTCAATTTGGCGAGACATATCCTGCCGCAGGGACAATAAACCCACGCAACAGTTCTTTCTAACAATAAGAAATATTTGGAAATGTTCATGTAATCACCAGAATCATTGAGTTGGCAAATTACTTCTCCAGTGGGTCATGGGCAGATGGTCAGCCTAAATCTTCAATATTCAATACTGAAGTGGCTTCAATATTAGTTTTAGCATCCAATTCACTTGGTGCAAGATTAAAGTTGAGGAGCCACACAATCATGAAAAAGGTCCTAGGGGTGTCCAGTAATGGCTGGTTATTTGGTAGACTCTATGTGGACTAGAAGACTGCAGGTGAGTCTGTTTGGGAGTTCACATGGTCTTTATGGCTCCAAAACTTGCCTCCAAGTCAGAAATCCAAAAATAAGTTCCTGCTTTGAGGCCACTGGAAACAACATCAAAGGGCTTGGTGAGCAGCATGTTGCTCATGAGCTCCTGGTTGGGGAACATTGCACTAAAGGAACCCTGGATTAACCAGAAGGTCCTGACTAAGGGTCATTTAAGTGTCCCCTTGTTTCAGTATGTGCATGGGCATTTCATTGATCAGAGCAGGCTGCTAGTGCATTGGTGCATTGGTGCTTGCCAGAAGTTGCAAATGAGCCATGTATAATGATGACCCAACTTGAAAAATCAAGATCCTAATAAATGCAATTTGCTGGGTTGATGGGTAGCAAACTGATTCATTTCACTCAGTAAGATTAGTGCAGCCCTTCCAGATAGAATTTCTAAATCTGATTATTGTGACATTATTGGGGTGAATGACTAGTTAAAATTCATACACTATTTTCTAGTCATAGGGTTTCTTTATTAGCTGGTGCATGCCTTGGATTTTCTTCTGTTGGGGGTCAGGGTTAGAAAGATTTCTCTTATTCTAAAACCAGCAATGTTTAATTGATTTCCCCAGACTATAGAAAGCAAGATCCAAACCCAGGTTTGTAGCTTTCAATGCAAACATGGTTGCCCTCTTAAAGGGAATATACTCTTAAGCAGCCATTGGTGGCTGCCCCTTTAAACTTTCTGTGAAGTTGGACTTGTATGATAGGCTTCTGTGCTTAGCAGAACAGTGACAGGGATCCCCCATTCCTATGGGATGTATTTGGAATATAATGTAGGGATGTGAAAATTTAGACACCCTTACACATTATTGACAGGCACATCCCTAGTAATATGGACGCCTAAGTGGGTCCTTATGGGGACCTTGTGCTTATGTAACCCCTGTAGTTCTCACAGTGTACACTAGATGGCACTGTGTCAGAGTATAAAGGTCTTGGGAACCATGAGGTCTGGGTCCATTACTTTAGCCCAACCAAGAAGGCTGGAAGGGAATGGGTATTGTGATTCTAGGAGCATTGGCCCTAGTAATTAGATAGCATACTCATTTATAGATCACTCAGAGAGGTTATATAGCTGAGCAGCTCAAGGCTCCGCCGAGGATATTAGAGGGATTAAGATCCCAGGGTATTACTGATCCGGAGTAAGGGCTAAAGTGTTGAGACTAGGGATGGTAGGAATTCCCCTAGACCACTCAAAGAGATCCTGAAAACTGGGCAATACCCCTCACAAGCTGCCACACTCTCTGCTGTATATTCCCTGGCCTGCAGGGATTCAGCTGTGAGTATATGCTACCTTTATGCTGTCTGATTGTTCTAAGCTGCATTGTGGATATTTGCTATGTGCTATGTTAAATAAAGACAGTTCATTGGTTAAGCATTAAACAACTACTGGCACCCATCATTTGTGCTATTGTACCTGGTTACAGTTGCACTACACCCTGCCTCCACCCCGTTGCGAGGGCTTACCCCTGAGAGAGAGGGCCTCATTTGTGACATTATCCCACACGGAAAGTAGCTAGAACTGAGTACAGCAAAGTCAGTTTACTATAGCACTACAATTAGATCAGATTCATGTTCCATTCCTTCTATTTCCATCAATGGAAATACAGCGTTTCTTTGTTCTACTGTGCTGTTGTTCTCTTGCTTACTGGGATGATCTCCATTTATTTAGGTTTGAAACCAGTTGGAGTTGGAAGGATATCATCCGAAGGCAGGAAACTGGAGGTAGCTCCATCATACACGGTCCCTCTAAATATCACTTGGGCATTACAATAGCCTAAATGTAGCCATACATTCAAGTCCTTGACTGTTTATGTGGTCCTCCTATGGGCCCACCCAACTGATATCTGGCTGAAAATCAGCCAGATCCTTTTGGATTGGGGACTTGATGCTGTCCTTTCTCCGACAGCTCCTATTGCTGCTGCTGTTCATTTGGCCCTAGGGCCAATGATTGGATTAAGTCCAATATCACCCACCTCAGGTTCACATATTGGGGGAAAGATCCTCTCATTAAGCGAGCTACCAAACAAGCAGAACTTATACAGAATGGCCACCTAAAGAGCTTCTGTATATTTAGAAGGCACAATACAAAACCTCTAAAGATTTGTTTTTTGTGGCCTTTGCCCAAATACCTATTGTCAACATACTGTCTTCATTGATCATTTCCATTTCAGTGCATTGGAATTGATGTTTTATTCTTTGCTTCCCCATCCCACCCCAAGTGCATTTAGCGTTAGTCAAGCAGCCCCTAAAGACAGTATCTTGTAATGACAGTTAGAGGCCGATTCACTAACTTCGAGTGAAGGATTCGAAGTAAAAAAACTTTGAATTTTTGTGCTCCTCGACTATTGAATTGGCGTAAATTCGCCTGAGTAGAATGATTCGAATAGATTGAGCGCAAAAACGCTGCGACTATTCGACATTCGATAGTCGAAGTACTGGATCGAGCGCAAAAACGCTGCAACTATTCGACATTCAATAGTCGAAGTACTGGATCGAGCGCAAAAACGCTGCAACTATTCGCCCATTCGATAGTCGAAGTACTGTCTCTTTTAAAAATACTTTGACTGCCTACTTCGCCACCTAAAACCTACCGAATTGCTTTAAAAGCCTATGGGAAAGTCCCATAGGCTTGTTTTCCAAGTTTTTGATCGAATAAAAAGGCATTCGATCGAATGAAAATCCTTCGAGCGAATATTCGATCGAGCGCCTATTCGCCTGGCGAATAGTCGCCAATTCGACTATTCGCCAGCGCGTAAATTCGCCCGAATTGCCTATTCAATTCTATTCGCTTCTATTCCCCAGTCGAATTTCGAGGGATTTAACCCCTCGAAATTCGACCCTTAATGAATTTGCCCCTTAATGTTGTTTTGTGCTATTTTTATAAGTGAGTAAATCCCATTCTGCTTGTGCTGGAGTCAGTTGCTCAAGCTTTGCTTTCTTTACCTCTTGGCCCGTCCCCACTATTATTTTCCAGTAAAGGCCACCGAACATATTATGGTTTGATGGTGCGGGGAATGTTTTTGTTTGCATCATGTAATTAGGAGAGCGCCACTTGCCAAAAGCTCCATGGAATCCGTATCTTCTGATTAATCAGATAGCAAAGGACTAAGGTTCCTACAAACACAGAATGTTTGGGCTGGAAAAGTACTCAGTGCACTCTGCGTGACTTTCTAAACTCAAATATCTTTCAGCAATATTTTAGCAGTTTCCAGATTTGTTTTGGCCCAGTTACTGCTCATTTCAGTGGAACAGAAGGGATGCCTCGCACTTGTTGTTTGCTCAATGGAGATGCCAACTAAGTGGCAAAGGTGAATATGGTTGCGAAAACCTGGCTGGTGTCAAATACACAACTCCAACTCCCACCACAAGCCAAAAAGAAAGTCAAGAAAGTCCTACATTTTGGAGCACTAGAACATACCTCGTCCAGTCCAGTCCTGGCACTTACAGGGGTTGTTCACCTTTGAGTTAACTGTTAGTATTATGTAGAGAGGGATATTCTGAGACCATTTGCAATTGCTTTTAATTTTTTAGTATCTGTGGTTTTTGAGTTATTCACATTTAATTCAGCAGTCTTCAGTTTGTAATTTCAGCTGTCTGGTTGCTAGGGTCCAAATTTCCCTAGTAACCATGCATTGATTTGAATAAGAGACTGGAATATGAATAGGAGAGGCCTGAATAGAAAGAGGAGTGAAAGTAATCATTATCAAGTATCAAAAAGTATCAATAACAATACATTTGTAGCAGCGCCGGGCCAGGCCGGCCAGGCCGGCCAGGTGCCCTGGGCAACAAATATTCACATGCACATGTGCAAATAGTCGTGAGCGACCACAGACGGTAAGGAGAAATGGGGACTGGACTGGGGGTAGGAAGCAGAGAAATACTTGCCCCCCCCCCAGATTTGCGCCCTAGGCATGTGCCTACCAATTGGAAAGTTGCTTAGAACTTGGCATTCTATAATGTGCTAAAAGCTTATTTTAAGGCCAACCACCCCTTTAATCTATAATGTATTGGCATTTTTGCCATGAGGACCCTTGCATCAGGTGGCACTTTTCAGGGCCGGCATATACCTGTCTTTCGCAACTTTAAGAGCTGATTTTTCACTTTTTAGGATTATAATTGCCCCTGCTATAATGCACCAGCTGCAACAAAGGTCACGCTCTCCAGTAGGACCAACTGAAACAAAGGTCACTTGTTTTACAGTAGGACCAACTGCAACAAGGGTCACGTTTTCCAGTCGGACCAACTGCAACAAGGGTCACTTTTTCCAGTAGGACCAACTGCAACAAGTGTCATGTTTTCCAGTAGGACCAACTGAAACAAAGGTCAGGCTCTGCAGTAGGACCAAATGCAAAAAGAGTCACGCTCTCCAGTAGGACCAACTGCATTAAGGTTCAAGTTCTCCATTAGGACCAACTGCAACAAGGGTCTCTTTCTCCAGTAGGACCAACTGCAACAAGTGTCATGTTTTCCAGTAACACCAACTGCAACAAGAGTCACGTTCTCCAGTAGGACCAACTGAAACAAAGGTCAGGCTCTGCAGTAGGACCAAATGCAAAAAGAGTCACGCTCTCCAGTAGGACCAACTGCATTAAGGTTCAAGTTCTCCATTAGGACCAACTGCAACAAGGGTCTCTTTCTCCAGTAGGACCAACTGCAACAAGTGTCATGTTTTCCAGTAACACCAACTGCAACAAGGGTCACGCTCTCCAGTAGGACCAACTGAAACAAAGGTCACATGTTTTCCAGTAGGACCAACTGTAACAAGAGTCACATTCTCCAGTAGGACCAACTTCAATAAGGGTCACGTTCTCCAGTAGAACCAACTGCAACAAGAGTCACGTTCTCCAGTAGGACCAACTGTAACAAGGGTCACACTCTCCAGTAAGACCAAATGCAAAAAGGGTCATGCTCTCCAGTAGGACCAACTGCAACAAGGCTCAGGCTCTGCAGTAGGACCAAATACAAAAAGAGTCATGCTCTCCAGTGGGAGCAACTGCATCAAGGTTCAAGTTCTCCATTAGGACCAACTGCAACAAGGGTCACTTTCTCCAGTAGGACCAACTGCAACAAGGGTCAGGTTCTCCAGGAGGGCCAATTGCAACAAGGGTCACGTTCTCCAGTAGGACCAACTGCATCAAGGGTCACGTTCTCCAGTAGGACCAACTGCAGTAAGGGTCACGCTGTCCAGTAGGACCAACTGCAACAAGCTCAATTAGCTCCAGGCATGAGGCCCATGTGATGGCCCCGCTGAACACTCTGTGGCTCTTTCAGACTTTCCTGTTTGATTAAGGGGAAGACAAGGAAGGTTTTGGCCAGGGGCTTATTGTGAATGTCTTCCAGACGGCAAATTGCTGGGTGAGGAATTACTAATGTGTTCACTGCTCTGGAACCACCTCCTCTCTATTTGTAAAGCATGAACTGAGCTTGACCCGGAGCCCAGTGAAAACATTCAGAAAGAAAGAATGTAATCCAAGCTTCAGCCATTCATTTTCTATTATTAAAAAGAATCCAAAACCTGCCGGAGTAACGCAATCTCGCACCTCTTTCCTGCACTTTATTGTAAGATTAGAGATGGGGGCGAGTTCTTTCCCTAAATGGCAGAATGTCGTAGCACCCCGTGTTCTGGGAACCGCAACATTCGAGTAACCCCTTCACTGCGAGGAGGGCATGGAATACCGGGACAGTGGAGGTTCATTATCTTATAATAAAAGTCATTATTCTCAGCTTTTATAGTGAGACAACATATTCCTCTGCCAGAGATTGTGCAACAGTCACATCAGTCCCTGTCCCAGTGGAGCTTACAGTCTAATTTCCCTACATCAGCACATGCAGACACTTAGGGGCACATTTACTAAGCTCGAGTGAAGGATTCGAAGTAGAAAAACTTCGAATTTCGAAGTTTTTTTTTTGGGTACTTCGACCATCGAATAGGCTACTACGACCTTCGACTACGACTTAGATTCGAACTAAAAATCGTTCGACTATTCGACCATTCGATAGTTGAAGTACTGTCTCTTTAAAAAAAAACTTTGACTACCTACTTCGCCACTTTAAACCTACCGAGCTACAATGTTAGCCTATGGGGACCTTCCCCATAAGTTTTCTAAGCTTTTTCTGATCGATGGAAAATCCTTCAATCGAAATCCTTCAATCCTTCGAATCGCTCGATTCGAAGGATTTAATCATTTGATCAAACTATTTTTTCTATGATCGTTCGATCGAAGTATTTGTGGTAAATCCACAAAGGATTTTACTTCGAGGGTCGAATATCGAGGGTTAATTAACCCTCGATATTCGGCCCTTAGTAAATGCGCCCCTAACTGTACATACAGAGGATAGTGTTGCTGGAACCTGGAGCAAATAGTGGCGTAACTATAGAGGAATCATCCCACCTCCAAAAAATCCCCGAGTTGTGGTGTCAGGTGCTGTACTGGAGGGACCACGCCTGCCACGGGGCCATAACCATATACCAAAAATACAAAATAAGGCAGCAGTTCGGGCCCTCATTATAAAGGGTCTTGAGGGCCCAAAGTGTTGCCTTATTATGTTTGTTTTTGGGCTAAATAAACCTTTTTGCACAACTACAACTCACACAGTGTGCTGCTGGTAATTCTTTTTGATAGGGCCCATAAAGGCCTGAGCCCACAGGGGTTTTTCCTGGTGTGTGTGTGGGGGGGTCCTATATAACTGTAGGAAATCCTCCCCTTCTGAGTTGCAATGTTACCTACCTGGCACAGGAGGGGACACGGCCCACAAGTGGGTGGAGGGAAGGCCTGAGAGGTTCCACCTCTGAAGATGCTTTCCAGGTGGGCCTGATGCACTGTTATTATGTCACTGGGACAAACCAATGCAATCACGGGGTGAAAATACAAAAACAAACCATGGTCAGCAATGCTAATCACTGTGTCCTGCACCAAGATTTCCAGATCTTATACTAATCCCTTTATGTCTTTGTATTAGAGACGGGCACAAGAAATTGTCCATGAATAATTCAAATACAGATCCCAGTTGTAATCAAATTGTTGCATTATTATCAGAACATAAGGAAGCTGAGTGAGCCAATTCCCAAGGCCGGCAGTCCCAGGCATCCTTCAATGTGGATTAGTTGTCAAGGTTCAGCAGTTCTACCTCCATCATAGGCCTCCTCCATGACCTCTCTCTTCTGTCAGCCCTCCTGGATCATCCACTCTAACACCAAGGTTACACTTGGATCATGGAGGACTATGAGCATGTGCCTGAGGTTTGCAAGAGGATAAAGGATGGATCATAGAGAAGGTCTGACCACATGACCACCTGACAACTTACAGTCAGAGAGCAGAATGATCTACATAAGGTCTAACATAATAATGTTCCCATACCTGAGACCTGACAAAGTGAAAGGCACATGTAGGACAATGTATTTACCTACAGATATGATCATCTTATACAGGGACACCATCAGCCACTACATATTCAGAATATTATTGAGGACAACCCCAATGTGATTTTTTTCCCCTGGGCCCACCCTCTCAACAAACTCATCCTACGGAATTATAAAGGAAGGTGATCTTGAATCTGGTTATGCTACAGGAAAACTGTGTTGCTTAGCAATGTGCTTTTCCCGAAGTGACCTTAAGCCGGAAAGATGGTCCCATCTGAAGCTCTTAAATAAGGCTTTTCTGCTTACTTAAAGAAATATTTATATGGATCAACATATTAATCCCCCCTGCCCCTCTCTTTCCAGAGAAAGCACAATTTGTACAGTCAGGAGACAATCAGTATTTTTGGAATCTCCTGTGCATTCCTTTCTAGAACATTTTATTGAAGGTATCTGCTCTGATGAATTTATAGGGTCACAAGATTTACGGTTAGTACATTTCAGTAATTACCAGCATGCTAACTCCCAGCGAGGGGCTAGAAAGTCACTGAACTTGAAGATTTACTCTTATACTCCTCCTGTCAACGCTCTTCTTGGCTTGTTTCCCCTAAAAAAGGGAAAATGGGGACCTGACTGTAGACTGACAATGCAACAAAGGACAATTAGGAAATAGAGATACTGCTCTATATAATTTATGGACATTAGCCATCCCTATACCATCTTTAATTAATATATATATATATATATATATATATATATATATATATATATATATATATATATAAATATATATTTTTAGCTTCTCTCTTAAAGATGAATTTAAACCTTCTTGGACTTAATGTCACTTTGTCCAAACTGAAGTCATTCTCCAACACACTAATGCCACCCAGTTTCATGCCAAGACTTGCTGACACACTTGGACTATCAAATTGAATTTTCAGGGTAGAACTTGTGTGCCAGGAAAGGAAACTGAACCCCATATTTTTGGTGAGTCTCATGGAGATTAGATGAGGCAGATGGGCTTTTGTGAAGATGATGCCAAAGAGCAGTTCCAGTTGTGGGGCTTGGCAACGTGTCAGTTGATGTTATAAAGAAACACACCAGGAGACTAAAAATATCTGTATATACATTTACTGTAATTACTGCCAGGGTTAGAAGTTGAAATGCTCAGCAATTGTTGCATTACTGGAGTCCAGCTCTGACTTACAACAGCTGTATGAGGCAACCGATGACAGTTCAAACCATCTGCAGACCTTCAATTACTTCTCTGCCCTCCCTGCTCGGGACATTCTGACAGTTGCAGGCCTCAGCTGCACTGAAGCAGAAGATTGCTGATGGCTTTCTCTCCTCTACTTCTGAGTTTCCTTTTGTGTCTTTATTACATTAACCCATTTAGAGCTCAGTGATGCCCCTGAGAACTGTAGGAATTTACAATTAATGGGACATTATATCTATAGAGATGGGAAAACTGTGGCCTTGTAGATGTAGTTCTCACCTACTGACACTACAGGCGATGTTTCTTATCACCCAAAATGCTGCCAAAATTCTTATTCACTCTCTCATCATATCGCGTCTAGACTACTGTAACTCTCTTTTAATTGGCCTCCCCCTCCAGAGACTGTCACCTCTCCAGTCCATAATGAACAGTGCTGCGAGGCTCATACACCTCAGCAACCGCTCCTCCTCTGCCTCGCCATTCTGTCAATCCCTGCACTGGCTTCCGTTACCTTTCAGAATCAAATTCAAATTAATGACACTGACATTCAAAGCACTTCATAACTCTACCCCACCCTACATCTCTGAACTCATCTCTATATACTCACCCAACCGCCTACTCCGCTTCTCTACTGACCTGCTCCTCAACTCTTCTCTCATTACCTCCTCACATGCTCACATTCAAGACTTTGCAAGGGCTGCACCCCTTCTCTGGAACTCTCCCACGGTCTGTCCCACTTTCTCCCAACCTTTCTGCTTTCAAGAAATCTCTTAAAACGCACTTGTTTCGAGAAGCCTCCCCTCACTCTGCGTAACTACCAAACGCAACACCACATACAGTACCACATTTCTCACCCACTTAATTCCATCTTGCCCACTCCCACACCTTGTGTATTACTCCCTTCCCTTTAGAGTGTAAGCTCTTTTACACAGGGCCTTCCTCACCTTTTGTACCTGTATTGATTGTGATGTATGTAACTCCATATGTTCTATGTATATAATTCATGTGATGTAGTTGTATAATCACATTTACTTTACAGTGCTACGCAATATGTTGGCGCTATATAAATACATGTTAGTAATAAAATAATAATAATGTTTCACTTTTAAACAAAACTAAAGTCATACTGACAACCACTCATATCCTAAACCCTAAGCCCAGTGATATCTCAAGGCTTATCCCACCCAGAGCTATTGTCAGTTGCCATGTTTTAGCCATTGGAGAAGTGCCCAAATACCAATTGAATGTCCCAGTAACTATTGTTCTGTGGCCCCATTTACTGTTCCCCTTGTCGCATGGACCCTATGGAAAGGACCCTCAGATGAGCCGAGGCCTACATGCTACCAACTGGATACTGATAACATTCTTTGCACAAGTAACAAATTAAAATTATGCCTGTTAAGTAGTTACAAATATTGTGAAAAAAGAGAAGGCTACTATGTTGGCGGCACATGCTCTTGTTCTACTGTATGTGTATCTACCCTTTGTCCCACTTTCTCTTTGTTGCTTTACTACAGATCTAACTAAAATATATACAAAAAATGCCCATGCCATGAGGGCAATGAGCAGTTATTTCAGCTGCTACCTGGTGCACAGATCTCAATGCAGTGAAACCATATCAACAGCCCCAGTAAAGATTACAATCTGATTTCCCTACCACCAGCAGACTAGACTACACAGACTAGAGCCGGGATCCCCAACTGTTTTTACCTGTCAGCCATGTTCAAATGTAAACAGAGTCAGGGAATAAAGGTGGCCATACACTATAAGATCCGCTCGTTTGGCAAGGTCTCCAAACGATAGGCTCTTAACCCGATATGCCCACTAACGGCTGGGAAATATCAGATGAATCCGAACGTTTGCCCCTGATGACCTTATTGCACGAGGCTAAAGTTTGAGCTTGTCAATAGCAGCAATGATCCAGGACTTCAAACTTGTCACAGGGGGTCACCATCTTGGAAAGTGTCTGTGACACTCACATGCTCAGTGGGCTCTGATTGGCTGTTGAGAAGCTAAGCTTAGGGCTCGTCACTAATTATCCAGCAGCAGAAAATGACCTTCCCTGGCTGTAATATAAGCTGATGCTACAGGTTTGCTGATTATTCAATTCTGATGCTAATTGCACTGGTTTCTGTGCTGCCATGTAGTAATTATGTGTATTAATTACTAATCAGCCTTATATTGTGACATTTCTATTCTATGTGTACTGTATATTGTGAGTGGCTCCCTAAGCTCAGTAAGTGACAGCAGCACAGAGCATGTGCAGTGAATCAGCAGAAAAGAAGATGGGGAGCTACTGGGGCATCTTTGGAGACACAGATCTTTACTGCTAAAGGGCTGTGGTTGCCTTGGGCTGGTACAGAAGCACAAAACATCACGTACAGCATTTTTACCTACTTCTAAGTTAGGCTTTAGTTCTCCTTTAAGGATGCAAGATCCTCTCCTTAAAACCAGATCTTCTAAAATAAGGTCCTTTAACAAAGCATAATTAGCACTGTTGGAAGTCATTCTGACCACTGGAGCCCTATCATTTATTTCCAGCTGCTTTACAGGCTGTAGAGTATCACACAGAAAAGGAAAAAGAAGAATTAAATGAACTCAATAATGCCACTGCACTTTCTAGTAAGTTAGAGTGTCTTTCTATTTAAAAGTAAAACCTTAAAGGGATACTGTCGCGGGAAAATGTTTTTTTTTCTGTTAAAGGGGACCTGTCACCTTATTAAAAAAATGTCAGTTTCCTAGGTGCCCCCAGTCATTTGACTTGTGCTCTGATAAACTTCAATCGCTCTTTAATGCTACACTGCAAGTTGGAGTGATAACACCCCCTTCCCTTCCCTCCACAGCAGCCAATCAGCAGCCTATCAACAGAACAATGGGCAGCTAACCAGACAGCAGCTATCAGTCACCTCTGCTGAAGGATTTGTTTGCATTGCTAAAAGTGTCATGCTCCCAAGTGGTAGACATTAGTGGAAAACCCCTGCTTTTTCCTGCTTAGGTGCTATTCTCATGTCTACCACTAGGAGGCACGACTTGGGTCGTATTGAAGTACAATGAGAAGGGGAGGAACAATAGATGTCTCAAAGCAGTTCCATTCTGAAGTGTTGGCTCCTTCACAAAGCTCAGAATCAGGCACAGTGCACTGAGATGGCGCCTCCACACCAATATTACAGCCAAAAAAAATTATTTGTTAGTTCAATAATAAATGTTTAAATGTGAATTATTTGCAATGTAAACAGTGTCATTTAGAAATAAAAAAAAAAACATAAAAATCATGACAAAATCACTTTAATGATCTGCCCAAAAGAGTAATTGGATGTATTTGCATGTGTATCCAGGAGAAGGTGCATCTGGAGAGTAAAATGCTGAACCCGGCACTTTCCTGAGTACATCCAAGTCACTTGATCTGGGGGGCTTTGTCTCTGGACTCGTTCCCATACACCTCAGTAGAATGTGAGGAGGATCAGTACAACACATCTGTTTCTGTCAGGGCCAATGGACTGCGCTGCCAATAAGAGCCTGAGAAAGACACACTTTTATTTTAACTGAGAAATATGACACATTGCTTCACAAAGAACACATGGCTCATTTTCATGGAGATATTTTATGGGTTTGGTAACATTTCAACCTAATGGTAGAGTTGAACATCTTTTAATCTGGAAAACAATGATGTTTGGAGGGATATTGGTGCTAGAAGTGTAGGACAGAAGATTTACTGTATGGACTATCAGGGCAGCCATCAGGGGGGGACAGGGGGGAGAGTAATAGGGGGCCCCGAGGGTAAGGGGGGCCCTGGCCACGCCACACTTACTTGATTAGCCGGGCCTCCCATCTTTCTGAGAGCTGCTGACTTCGGGAAGGCATGGACATTTAAGGGCCCTGGCCACCAATTTTCTTATAATGTGGGGAGGGGGCCCTGGCCACCAATTTTGGCCACCAATTTTTTTTCTCATGTGGGGTCCTAGCCACCAATATTTTTTAATGGGGGTGCCCTGGCTACAAATGTTTTTTTATGACGGGCTTGACCACCAATATCTTTTTATTTTTTATTAACATGTGGGAACCCTAGCCACCAATATCTTTTTTGTTTTTTCACTGTGTGGTGGGACCTGTAGATGGGGCTTGCGGTGGGCGCAGCCCAGGGGGCCCAGGAAATGTTGTCGTACGGGGCCCTGCGATTTCTGATGGCGGTCCTGTGGGCTATACTGTGCTTCTAAGCAGACTGAAACTCCTCCAAAACTGCCTTCTGTGGCCCCATTGACATAAAGTTGAAACGTGTGATGGAACTGGACCTTTTCCATGTGATTCAGGGGAGAAGATGATGACGTCCTGGGACATTGATCTCAATCAGCAAAGTTCCATTGAGTATTTGATGCTGGTGGCAGCCAACTGCTCATTCTAGTCATTCCTGGCTTCAGCCTAGAAGGGCAAGGCCTGTAAAAATAACTGAAATTTGGGGTTAGAACTTCGGGAGTAGAAGATTGTGGTCAAAATGCCTTTTGAGGGATGGACATCTTTAGCAAGTGATTGTTGGATGAGAAGATATCACTACTGCTTACTAGGATGACATTTGAGAACAGATGTTTCAACCCTACAGATACCCTTATAAGGAACAAGGTTTTCTTAAGACTTTCTGGCCTTTCATCTTATGGATGTTACATTTTCAATATCCTTTGTTTTTTTATTTAACTCAGTTCATTAAATTCACTTTCACATGGTGGCCAATGTGTCCATCCTACTTCTTCTGATCAATGATGTGCAACTGCACCTCCTGATGGTGTGGAACCTTGTGGAGCTACTTGATACACCCTGGACCTGGCTGTAGATTTAAACTTCTCACAGTGGGTTGAGTCACTGGTCACCCCAGACTTACAGCAAGTGAATCAGGTGCAAACATTGTGCTGTAGAAGTGATGCAACCCTGTTCTGAAAAAACTAGATGGAGCTTGTACGCGATTTGCATCAAAACACAAGTTCAGTCATGTAACACAAGATGTGATTCTGCAACAGTGGGAGGCAGTGTTCAAAAAAAATGCCTTGTACACAAGTATTGGAGGTACAATGAATTGCACAGGGCATGAATCTGCTTGGCATACAGTCTATAAGTTACATATAAACTACACTGAAGGGTAAGGATCTTGTTTTGGTCAGTTTCTTCTTTCCTATCTAAACCTTGATTAAGGTTCCATGTTCCCCAGGGTAGTGTTCCTAAAATCAATGCCACTGTCTTCTACTATTTGAGTGAATAGATTGGGAAGGGTAATGTGGGGCTTAGAATATGTTACTTGAAGAAGTATTTTGAGAACTAGGCTGGATGTTGCTCTTCAGTGAAGAGAGGAATAGGGGAGGTCATAGGGGCACCAGATGACTTGAAAATTCAGGGACACATTAGATAATCCAGCTAAAAAGAGTGGCAGATTCATTTAAATGTCATCAGTGAATCCCTGCAACAAGCACTGATTAGAAGTGTCCCAGAATTCAGGTGATCTGGGATGGTTTTAAAATTATGAGGAATGGTTGAGAGAGTTATTTAGTAAACCTCAAATTTATCTAATTGGGCTTTTTGGGCCAAAAACTTATACCCCAATGATGCAAAAAGTCAGAATCCGAAAATCCGCCATCTCAGACTTGTCGAGGTCATGTATAAAGCTGGCCACAGACGCAAAGATCCGATTGTACGAATCAACGTACGATCGGACTTCCCCATCTCCCGACCTGCCACTAACCATTCCGATCAAATAAAGTACAAAATAACAGATTAGCCGATGTTCTACCCCTGACAGCAATCGTACGATAGTAATGTCCGACCAAAGCTAGTTATGTCCGACCAAAACGTTTGATCGGCAATACACGCAGAGATATTATCGGCAGCCGACAGAAATCTTTTAACCTGTCTGATCGACCAAACGACCGATCTCCGCCGGACGAAAAATGTCGGGTCTCTCCACACACGGTCCGAAAATCGTACGAATCCTCGATCCGTACGATCAGATCTTTGCGTCTATGGCCAGCTTAGTCAGTGGGAGATGTTCCTATCCCATTTGGAAGTTATTGTGGTTTGCTCTGAGTTTAACCTGATAATCCGATAAATTCTGGGTTTTTGGGGACGAAACCTGAAAAAATCTAGAGATTCAGGAAAAAACTTCAGAAAAAAACATACAATTTGGGTTTTTGCTTGATTTTATTGGGTTTTTTCCCGATCCACTTTATTCGAATTAATTAATAATAAATAAGGCAAAATCAGGAATGGGAGTTTGGTCAAGCTTTTTTTTATTTAAAATATGAGATAAATTTGGATATTAGTAAATAACCCCCTAGAAATCTATAAAGAACCACTGGGGTGGGTGAAATCTATAAATGAAGGGGGGGGTAAAACAGGAACAATGGGAGTAAAGTTGATTGGAGGAGGCTACAGGGGATACTAAATCATTTCAATCAAAATACAGAAAAGTGGGAGGATCATAAAATGAAATTGAAAAAATTCAGGCACACAGGCCCAGACTGGCAATCAGGGGTCTATTTTGAATCCCAGTCTGGTGTGGGAGAAGTGAAGGGAAACTTTTCCAAGTCCATGTCTGGAATTCACTCCTCAAATAATGTCTACACTATGTAAGGGACTAGAATAAGGCTACAAATGTAATTTGAATTAAAACCTTTAAGTCCAGATTCAATCATTTTAAACAAGTTCTCGCATCACCAGTCTCTTGCCATTTTTTTATATCTGCCATTCATATACTCTCCAAAGCTTCAACCAGCCAGACCTCCATTGTGTCCTATAGTCATATCATCTTCAGTGACTCTGGCCTCAGTGATTTTTAATTTGTTCTATTCTCACTAATAGGAATTAATGTTTCATTTCCGAAGAGCCATGGTTCCTCATCCAATCCTTTGTGAACCAACGAGGTACCAAATTGTTTCTCATGAAATAACTCACTTTCTACCTTATTTGACCCTTGGTACTCGGTGTGACTGTCCTCAGAACATTGTGGTACAAGCTGAATGTGAATTCCCTGGACTGATGACTAAAGGTATGTAATTACAGGGGCGTACTCCTGGAACTCCTGGAACTCCTGGAACTCCTGGAACTCAGTTTCAAAGAAAATTGAAATTGAGAGTTGTTCTCTTCCCAAATAAAGAAATACCAAACCATTTATTATTAATTGTATTATTATGGGCTGCTTGTTTTTATGTTTTTGAGGTGCATAAGAACTTATGAGGCAAACCAATTAAACTGGGGATACTGTAACTGAAGGAATGTTAAGGTGGCCATAGCCGTAAAGATCTCTCCCCGAAATGCCCACATTGAAGTGTGAGATATCGGGCTGATCCGATCGTCGGCCCTAGGGCCCAACGGAATTTTTTAACCTGCCTGATCGAGATATGGCCGACATATTGATCTGGGAAGCCGTTGGATGGCCAATAAGCTGCTGACTCAGTCTGTCAGCAGCTTTTATCAGCCCCTGTATGGGGGCCTTTAGAAGTTGGAACTGTTGAGGGGTGGCTTTCTTTATTAGAAGGGTCAGTAATGGCATGTACAGTATACAGTATGTTGGTATGTTGAGATTTTTGAAGGCAGAGACATTCAAATGGATTGGCAGGCATCCCATTAATTGGATCTCTTCAGTCACATCCCATGCTGCAACTTGAAGATGCCAGGCCTCTGTATCTTGGGAATTTTTGGCCTTCTTTTCGCCCTACAATTTAAGGGTTCAAAACACTCACGGTTTGTTGCAACATTTTACACACTTCCTTCTCTTGCTACCTTCAGATAATCACGTGACTCAACGTGAGCGTTAACCGAAAATGGAGAAAGAAGAAGATTTCGATGCGGTGTACCCAAAGTAGCTCCAATCTTTTATTTGTGTGGAGTACAAAAATCAAACGTTTCAGAGGCCTCACGTCTCCTTCTTCAGTGTACAAATACAAACACAACCCGAATGTGTTCAAATAGCCAAAAGTTTAAAAACATTTGTTTCCTTGACAATATTTTGGGTGAAAATGAAAAAAACTTGACTTTATTGGCACTTGGTGACAGTATTGCAGTGATCACTGCAGTCTATAAAAGTACTTGCACCAATTAATACTTTCTATTCCTGTGCTGGTTGCACCTTGTTCTGTCAATGTGGTGCATGCCGTTGCACCTGTCTTGACCAGCCGACATGGTTTCATGTAAAATCTCACACCAACCGATGTGCAATGTGCTCCACCAATCCAGTAGTGAATGTTTTCTATCGAATACAATTAACATAATGAAATTGACTCTACTGCACCATCTGCTGGTCAGTTCTGCCAACGGCCTGACAGTCGGGAGAAAATTTTAGAAGACGAGGAAAGACTTGTGATGTTGCTCTGCTTAGACAAGATAGAGAAACATCAGATGATTCTTTTAAGCAGAACAACATCACAAGTCTTTCCTCTTCTTCTTCTTCTGAAATTTTCCCCTGACTGTCAGGCCAGTCGGCAGAACTGACAGTGGGGCTGTGTGTGCTTGAGCATCGGTTTTGTGTTTGTGGGGGAAGTAAGCTCAGCTTTGGACTAGTGAGTTTTCTGTATTTGATTGCACAGTATTAATGAGTCTTACGCCCCCTGCTGGAAATGGAGAATGCACTGGAAAGCTTTGTGCATGTTCAGCCAGCCAACATTTCCCAGAGCCCAACTTTTCCTATATTAGAGGAATTTATTGTATCATTAATGTTTAACCATTTAAAAAGCCAAATAAACGTCAATTTAAATAAATCAAGATGTTTTTACACAATAGCAGATTGTACTACATACGATGAAGTGATGGGAAGTCTGACACACAACGCTTTCCCCCAGTTCCCCCGGCTCATTGTGACACACGGAGCACGGAACATTGAAATCATCAGGATCTCATTACTAATTGACTCGCACTTAAATTTCACTTATGTAAATGGAGAAAGAAAAACAGAGAAAGCTTTTCCCCTCCCATTCAGAGCTTTAGAATGAGCAGAGCAAATGGAATTAAAATAGCTGGGTCTGGCCGATGGCAGAATGGGGAGCTCCAGTGTGACTGTAATTGGTGGAAGGGGGTGATTAGGATCAGCAGGGAATTTAGATTCATGATGATGATGATGATGACGCAGAGGGGACAGCTGGGAGGATAAGTGTGGGCAGAAGTCTTCACATGGGTTGTTGAAGACTCCAATATAATTTAGACTTTATTACTGCCTTATTTTCTAGGAGAGAAAGATATAACCCATTAAGGGCCCCTACTCTTTTATTTTGTGGTTTCCATTCAAATTTATCTAATGAATATAAGAAGTTCAATGTTTTTTTATCTATAGCTTTCTGTTGAGTCTAACTGGCTGCCACACTCGTTGCCTTCTAAGTGCCTCCTATTATAAGCTGCCCCTTTAGAAGAAGTCTTAGAAGGAACTTGACCTAGAAGACCAAGCATGGCTGCCATAAAGGGGGGAGTAAGGAATCCTTCTGTTAAAGGGATGGGGCTTTTTGCTAAAGGGTCAGGGTTTGGTCAGATCAGATGTAGAAAAATTTCACTTGCACTCAACGTAGGGATATACCCTCACACTTTATTAGCAGAAAAGGTCAGATCAGGCAATTGAGTTGGATGAATGGGCAGCATTACCAGGCAGGCATATAGACCCATGATTTTCCTATGGTAACTCTGGGACATGCACTGATGAATTTGGTGCATTAATAGGGCTGTAGGCATCTGCAGTGGTGCAGTTCAGCACCGATTTTAATAAATCAACACCTGTGTCTAGCAGCTTGGCTTGAAGGAAAAATCTGTTCTACTGCCATGACCTTAGCTTTTGTGTTGTTTTAGTGCTAAGCTGGTACACACAGCCAATGTATCCAGACTTCATGGTCTAATGGAGTAAGATAGTGAAGTACCTGAAAATGACACCCATTGGGAACCTGGACTTTCTGAAGAGATCCATGTTGGGTAACCAGAGAAGGCCAGGCAAGGGTCATGGTGCCAGAAGTCCAAAAACAATATATGGCAGGGTCAATAGCCATAGCAAGGCAGTCAACACAGCAAAGCAAGGCTAACAATGTAATGGTGGACTCTTAAAGAGTCAGAAGAAGAAGAAGGCAAATAAAACAAGTATAGAAAATAAATAATAACCATTAACATTTAAAAAATTGATTAAAACTGGCCATTCTATAACATACTAAAACTTAAAGGTGAACTTCCCCTTTAATAAAAATCCCCACCATGTCAATTTGAACTTTAACACAAACAATATAATTTATGTGGTCTAATGAATCATAAATAGCCCCCCAGAGAAGCGTCCTGTGTTTTCAGCTTAGGAAATGTGAGATTTTTTCTTCTGTAGCGGATTTTCCAAAAACACAGAAAACCTTGAACCCATTAATAAAGCAAATATTGTAAGAACATACGGTGTATAACTTTATTATTTTATTCTGGTTTTTCATGGAATGCAGTGGGCTCTCGGTGCACTTTGTTTTACTTCCCATGTGCAGGGCGGTGGAATGTTCATTAATATGGATGAACTGAGGGAAACAAGTATTCCGAAAACTAGGGGAGAGTGTCAGCTTTCTGTTCAACCCAGATGATGGATGTCTGGCTGAAGGTTACCTCCTCATACCATGGTGGTAGAGCTGAGCACAGGCCAGAGAGGACCTTTGCCCATGGAAATGACTTCTGCTAAGAAAAGTGGTCTTCAAACTATGGCCGTTGGTGAGTTCTAACAGTGATAGCCAAGAGCAGGACTGGGTTGAAGATCACCAAATTAAGGGGCAAATGTGGCTGAAGGTCTGTGTAGCAATATCAGCATGTACAAGATGCTTTATGATTAAAAAAGAAAATTAATTAAAAAATGGGCTCCACTAGCCAAGAATTAGTTGCACTAACTACCAAAGGTATTTAAAGGAATCAATATACTCACTGAATGGGATTTACTGTTGGTGCTCTAATCCAAGGTGGAGGGTCAAGTTACACCCAGGTGACCCTGAACCCCAAACACTCATAGATGCCAAGTAGGCTGTTATTTCCAGGCACAGCCCATGGTTTTGAATCCCAGATATTGGCATCTAGGAAATCTAGGGAAACTTACTACCAGTCCTTGGTAGCAGCTGGGACACAATTTCTTCCCTTACTGTGCTGCAGCCTGCAGGCAGACCTGGGAATGTTTGGGAAACTTTCCATTAAATAAGAAGACGTTAGGTAACAGAGTATCTTAAAAGAGCACATACCTGTAATAGCAAGGATATACTGTATGCTGTGACCCTAGCAGTGATTTTGTCTCCATATTATAGATAGTGTTGCTGATGAGAATATCTCTGGCTACCCAACATAACCCCACCTATGGCAGCAGAGCATAGACCCCCTCACTCCCTATACTTCTGCTCCAAAGCCGGTCAGGGGGTGGGTGGTATAGAGAGGGTTCCTGTGCTCGACACTCGATATTCTCATCACGTTCGGCGCTGATCCAGGACACTATTAGCAGACTACAGCATCGGTGTAAAAGGTAGGCTTTATTTCAACACACACATGGTTGGGGGTTACAGCGGTGGGTATGCAGGGCTGATTGACTTACACGTTTCTTGCCGGATCTCCCGGCACTTCCTCAGGGTTCCTGTGCTCTCCTACAGTAAAAAAAGAAAAGCATCTCCTGTTAGACTTACCTGTGCTTCTTGAGTGGAACAAGTGTTTTTTTTCTACAGCTTTTAATACTTTATTTTATAACATGTCTTTTTCAGTCCCTTCTGATGAAAATCAGCCCCACGGCAATATACTACTGTTAGTTGTCCTTTCAGCAGGACATTTAACCCAAACACAAGGCCAATGTAACTAACACTGGATTGGATTATTAATAAAAAAGCTGAATGTGGCATGATAATTGGTCTCTTAGAGTCAACCAAAGAACATGATATCCTGGGTTCAGTCTCATTGCAATTAGATACAGATAGTGCCAAGTAATGCAGGATGTTGTATAGACCTACTTGGAAATAAGAATGGGTCGATGTAATTGCCCTGGACTGGAACCCCTCTAGGGCCTAGGATCCTCTGGCAGCCCGATAGGCCAGTAAGATCCTGAATGAATGTCCTACCCTTGTCTAGTCAAAGCTTCGATGTCAGACTGGGGTCCACTAGAGCATAAGATCCTCTGCTAGGCCAGTCAGATCCTCACTGTATGTTCTAGACTGGTCTAGTCAAAGCTCCAAGCTCAGACTGGGGCTGGCAAGGGCCTGGGATCCTCTGGTAGCTGGAAGGTCAGTCAGATCCTGAGTCCTAGACTGGTCTAGTCACAGCTCCAATCTCAGACTGGGGCTAACTAGGGCCTAGGATACTCTGGTAGCTGGTAGGCCAGTTAGGTCCTGAATGAATGTCCTACACTGGTCTAGTCAAAGCTCCAATCTCAGACTGAGGCTGACTAGGGCCTAGAATACTCTGGTAGCTGGAAGGTCAGTCAGATCCTAGACTGGTCTAGTCAAAGCTACAATGTCAGACTGGTACCAACCTGGGCCCAAGATCCTCTGGTAGCTGGTATATCAGTCAGGTCCTGAGTGAATGCCCTACACTGGCTTAGGAGTCATAGCTCTGATCTTAGACCATTCAGGTCCTGAGTGAATGCCCTACACTGGCTTAGTAGTCACAGCTCTGATCTTAGACCATTCAGATCCTGGGTAAATGTCCTACACTGGTCTAGTCAAAGCTTTGATCTCAGACTGGGGCCCAATAAGGCCTAAGATCGTTGCTACTTTGGTAGACCAGGCTGACCCTGCGTGAATGTCCTATACTGGACATCATTTCAGCCAGTTAAGAACACTATTTTAGCAATGAGGTGCATGAACATCATCCAACTATGACAAACAACATGGAGCAAATACTCATTGCCAGTGAGCCAAGCTGGCAGTTACTCCATAAGACGAAAGATGTCATTGGTGTAAATGGTGACTCTGCAAACAGTATATTTAGCTTTATTCTACTTGTGAAATATTTATAGTTACAGCTACTTATTTGGCTGGGACTTATAAAAATAATTAACATAAACAAGACAAAGATTACTTAGATATGTGGAATCTGTTGGTGCTATTACAAGCGCCCCCCCAGTTTTTGCATCCAACAGCTGAATATTAAAATAAATCCTAAAGCGTGCAGCTGCAAGCCCAGAATGAATTCCCTCTTCCAAAACACACTAGGCCAAAAAGGCTCACATTTAATCTTAAAGACTGTCAAATATGTCTGTTAAGCACTGGGCATTTCAGCGGATTTATGTACAAAGAATAGCAGAAAGAGCAGAAAAGGTCCTTGTCTTCACCCACACATATTTGTCTTGTGTGCAAAGCTTTACCCAAAGATTGACTGTAATTTAGGGCTGATATAGAGAATCACATTTAACAAAGAAAAAAAAAATTAGTAATCCTCAGTGGCAGCAAATGTTTCATGGATAAAAAGTGCCATTTAGAGCATTGCTTTACAGACTAACCGAGACAAAGACTTGCCATTCAGCATTCCAGGGTAGCAAGGGGTTTCTCTAGGGTCCTGTACAATAGGATGGGTTATAATATGATATATAAAGCTGCATTTTTAGGCTCCTTTTTAAAAATAGGCCCATCAGCCGTAAGGCCAAGCGAGGGACAGGGTGGAGGGAGCTGAGGAATTGAACAGGTTGTGGTAATGGTAAAAAATGCCCTGAGTTTTAATATAGCTTTAGTGGTGGGAAGCCTGCAGCTTCACCCTTGGGGGCCCCAACTGTGAGAAGGATCACAGCATTTCAACATGCAACATTTCAATCTACTGCCAGATTAATTTAATTACCTTTTATGAGGTGAGCAGGAACCTGGACTTTGGGATGGTAGAGGATGTTATCTGTTTAGCATTTGCTAAAGCATTTGATACCGTATTTGATACAGGTTCACCAGTTAAATTAAGGAATGTTGGCCTGGAACATAGTCATACTTCCCAACATTTTAGAAACAAAAGCATAGTGTAGCGAGTTGACCACGTTTGCCCATGCAAAGGGCCAAACCACTAACCTTCTCAATACTGTCAGACTGGGAACCTTCACCCCCAGGACCCACCACTCCAGCGGGTTGGACTGGACTGGCAAGACACCGGGAGAAATCCATTGGGCCTGCTGCCTGCCTGAAGTTTTCGGCACCCTGCAGTGGCAGCAAGTGGAGGTTCATTCAATGATTAATCAGCAAGTCCAGTTGCTTTAGATTTACTTATACTAGAAGTATCATGAACACCTTCATAGACATAGTGGTGGAGGCGGATGAGGAGGGTGTGGATCTCGACAACGGGAGTGGTGGGTCCTGGGGGTGAAGGTTCCCAGTCTGACAGTATTGAGAAGGTTAGTGGTTTGGCCCTTTGCATGGGCCACCGTGGTCATGTGTATATCTAGTATATGAAAAAGTGTTTACCCACACTGCCTGCCCTTCCCCAACCCCAACTACATGAAGAGGCTGCCCTCATCCCTGTATATTGCATTTTAATGTAGAGCAGGTGCCCAGGTTTTCCTACATTGAACACCAATCAATCAATGGCATAACTACTGGGGGGCTGTCAGGAGTTGGGATAAAGTATATCTGCACCCTTGGGTCATATTATGTGGCAGGGCAGAGGAATTTTTTTAGCACATGTATCTGGAGGAGCATGGTATGTAACTAGTTACTCCACTGCAACAAACAGCTTGAAGACTGAAAATCAGGACCAGATATCCAGTGTATGTCCTTCTCTCCAGGAAGGGGGATTGATGAGTTTGTGGATGGGGGGCCTGTGTGTGTTCAGAAGTGTTAGCTATGATTTTAAGAATTTTGGCAACCCAACCACTCCTAATTGTGAAATAATGCAGGAAACTGTACCATGTCACATGTCCTTTCATTTGGAGTGTGGTCCAAATAAATAGGTAGAATGTGGACCCAAATCTGCGCTACTTCATTGGAAGTGACAGGAGCTCTGCTCTCGGGATAAAGTAGGCTTTGCACAGATTTGTGAGCTTTGCCATTTTAAGAGCTTTAAAAGGTGAGTCATAGAGATTTATTAGCCTGGCCACGAGCCAAGAATAATCCACTCGGCATCCAGACTGGGAGCACTCACCGTTTGTTTCACCCCTGCTCAGAACAAGACAATTTGGAACGTGTGTACAGGGAGGTCTATAAAGCTGGTATAATGGCACAGCTTCACCCACTCACAGTGTGGGCATCACCCATCCAAATGCTCTTCCAGACATTTCATTAGATCAAATAACTTCACTTTTTTCATTTTAACCTTCTTTTAATCTTCAGGGTTATTTGGAGCTTTTGTGCTCTTGGACATCCCGATCCAGAAAGGAGCCTCTCCAATGCGTTTCTGGCTTTTATCTTGAGTTTTGCATATTACACAAAGTCCATCCATCTATAGGTGTTCCAGCAGAATTCCCTGGCAAGTGTCAAGCGTTAAGACACATATTTAATTTCTCTTACTTCATTCTTTATTAGGTGAATCCCAGTTGACCTTTTGAGCCCACTCTACCTGGTGTTTAAGGAGAACAGATAGATGCATTGGGATATTTTAATATTTTTGCACTATGCAAAATCAAGACGCAACAATATTCTTAGCCAAGAAGCAATTTTCAGTTTAAAGTTAAAAAAGGCTGACCCTTGTAAATTGAGTGGTAACATTTGTGCACAATCCAATTCATGTTGCATTCAGAATGCACAGGGATTATAAAAAAGTTGCACAAGAAAAACATTTTAGACACTCCAAAAATAAATTCAGGGAATCCTGCCACCCTATTATTACCCCTCTACTTTCCCTAGAGCTGACGGAAGAGCTTGAACATCAAACTTGAGCAAAAGGGAGACCAAGCGGAATAAAGGAGAGTAAGAACTGGGCAAAGGCCAATCAGTAATGTAGGCAGAGAAGACTAGTCAGCTTAGCATGTATTTTGCTAAAACTTTGGGTCGCTGTTAGAAAAACTGAATTTGGTTGAAATTTCTGTGGATACTGTTAGGCTATATCTTTTTATTCACTGAAGGAAAGGAAAGCATAGTGGGCACTTACCCTTTCTCCTATCTATTAAGCACCTACAGTATCTAGTGCTACTTCTGCCCTAAGGATCATGTGCCCATACACACAACATCTTATATAGGATTATGATATCATCTTCTTTATTACAATAAGCATAAAAACACCAGGACACATGGTCAGAATGGTCACGTACACTCATGTGTCTAGAGGTTATTTTCCCTAGTGTTCTTCATGATGGTACAACTAGTCCCTCTGCTACAACTCTAGGTTTATCCTCACATTTTGGAAACATATTAAGATAACAGTTGCAGGACTGGGCCGGCAAGACCATGGAAATAAACCCGGTGGGCCTGAGCTTAAGTGACCAAGACCTGCTCCTCATGCTGTGGACACTCCTCTGTCTGTTCACAGTCGACTGCTTGTAGCCGATAAGGAGGAAAAATGCAATATAAGGTATGTGGTGCTGCACAGGTGAAGGAGGAGGACACTGGGAGGGAGGAGCTTGATTTTGCAAGGGAGGCTCTTCAGTATTGCAGACCTAGTGGGCCCCAGACACAACAGTCCAACCCACAGAGACATGGGACACTTCCCCTGATTTCCTATGTGTAGAAATGCCTTATGTTCCATCAGTGTTGGTTTTAGAATAACTAATTCATCTAATTAATGTCTTATTAATCTAGAGTAGTACTTCCCCAACTGTGAGGTTGGCTCACCTGTGTAAGGTCAGTTAGAAAAGATTTGGGAAGATTTGCTCTTCTAGACAGTCCTGAAAGTCCAGTTTGAAGGTCAAGCAAAGTAATATTTGGAGTGAAAACCTATTTACTGACCTAGATATTAAACTGAATTCCTAAATTCCTGATAAACCAACATTTTCCCATATCTGTTGTTAAGAAGTACCATGTCCCTGTTTAAAATTCGGACCATCAAGAAGGCTTTTAACTGAAAAAGTCTGAAAACCACTGTTCTAGATAACTTTCCTCCATGTTTCCCTGAATGTTCTTCTCACCAATAGAGCTGTTTGATGTCATTATAGGGTACTGTCGTGCCTTTTTAAGACAGGTCTCCTTCTTGGTCCTCCTATCTCTGAGCAGTCCCCATGTGACTTCACGAATCCTTCCATAACTTGGACACCCCAACAAACAAATGAAATGCCAAATGTCAATGGGTTTTTTTTTTACAATTTAGGGCAACGAGGGGGATCGAGGATGCCATTGTCAGTGCAGCAAATATAGCTGTAAGTATTTATATCCCTCTTAATCACTGATAGAATGAAATATTGATGCAGTTGAATCTTGCTTTGCCTTCGTTTTATTTCCAGAACTCTTCCCGTAGGAAGTCAGGTGAGCCGGGCAAACTGCTCTGCAACCTGAAAGAAACGGTTGTTCCTCGGTACATACTTTTCCTTTCGCTCTATTTCTGTCAGCTCGGAAATACTTTGAAGATGAAAACATGAATCCTACCTCAGAATGCCGGGAATTTCCTGCTTTTCTTCATTGAATTCCACTGGGCACTTTACAGTCTCTGTGTCTGAAGTTTCACTGATGAAAAAATAATCAGGTGGACTCCAGCAAGGTGGATGGATGGAGAGAATAAAACATGACCGGACAGGTGGGTGAGTAGTTGGTGGTGGGTGGCACAATGGGTGGCTGCCTGGATGGCTGGGAAAGAAGAAATTAATTTTGCTTCAACTTACTGTTAAAAATGGTAGGGGTTATTTACAAACACATAAATAAGTGTGGGTGCTCTGGAATGGGTGCAATAGAGTGTGCATATTGATGGACATGGACATGGTTTCCAATCTTCCCCATACTTCATCTTCTGATGAACAGGGCACAACTGCGCCAACCCAAACTGAGGAACCCTGGAGTCTGGACTTGACTATAGCTCCAGACCTTCCACAGCAGCTTAAGTCAAAAGAGGCACTAGACCTGTCATGCATTATGAACTAAGTTTTCTGGGTTTTCCTGAGCACAACCACCATTTTTTTCACCCACAATGCGCCGTTCTTCCAGAATTCCATCATCCATGCGGTCATCAGGAGGGAGATGCACCTGATGCAATTGTGGCTAATGCCTTAAAATTTGCCAATTGGACGTAATTGTACGGAAAGTTTACTACGGGGCGATTTTTTTCAATTTGAATTTTTTTGACATTAAAACTCTTGAATTCAAAATGATGTAATATGAACAGTATAATGAGCAAAACATTTGAATGTAAAATGTCAGCTTCTAAAAGCTGGCGCGTTCCTGTTAATGTCAATGGGAGCGGTCTACGGCAAAATAAATGTAAAAAAAATCGAATGTTTTGTATTGGAATTTTTTTTAATAAACAAGCAAACATTTACATTTTTATTTAAATAAGAGCTTATTCAAAGTAGTAAAAAGTCTAAGTGGCAACTATATGGTGCAAGGGTGACTTTTGACGCAAGTATCTTTTAATGAACGGAATTTTTCTCATAACTGACTCCAGGGAAATTTGTGTGACCTTAATGGTCACTAACTAATGACCCCTTGTATATTTATTGCAGAGCAGCCTATCACAGTTGTCATAAAATATATCTGAAACCCACATTATAAAGCAGTGTCAGTGACTATAAAGCAGTGCTCGTTGGACTTCTTTTAGTTCAGGTGCTTCTTTGGAGGTCCAAACCTTTGGTCAGGGCCTCCTGAGCTCATAACAAGGTTGCAGATATGGAAAACTATTGCTATATCAGTAATTTAGCCATTCTTCCAAGAATATCTAGGGCAGTAAATATATATTTACCCCAGATCTTACAATAATGGACCTTCAATCTGGGCTTTCAGGTGTATCTAGAGGGTCAGACACCTTAATTCAACTTTAAGCTATGTCCCTTTGCCACTGCTCCAGGTCCCCGCTGGAGAGTCAGCCATACAGTTCGGGAACCACCACCATAAAGATGGCCATACACTGAAAGATCAACTCATTTGGCGATGTCTCCAAACGAGCGGATCTCTCCCCGATATGCCCCTTGAGGTGGGCAATATCGGGCGGATCCTAACGAATAGCAATGGGCGGTCGGATTGCGGGACCGCATCAACGAATAGATGCGGTCGTGATTCGATTGGATTTTTCGTCCCATCCGATCGAGATCTGGCCGACTTTCGGCCAGATCTCGATTGGTGAAGCCCGTCGGGGGGCCCCATACACGGGCCAATAAGCTGCCGACACGCTCTGTCGCCAGCTTTTATCGGCCCGTGTATGGCCACCTTAAGTCTCAAAACAACAAGGTGCCATAAGTGACCAATGTGGATACACTCATCAAGTAGAATCAGTGGTCCTGGTGCTCCAGTTCCAGACCCTCAGCTTAGGATAACTGTTTGAACAAGCAGACGTGGGCCTCCTAGAACTTTAGGGAATTCACAGGGCCACAGTTATAAAAGCAAAAAAAACTTCTATTTAAAAAAAAAAATTAAATATGGACATCTCCAGAGGCTCTACGCATTTTGTGCTCAACAAAATGTAAGAATGAAACACGTAGGGCCTCTGGAGATATCCATATTTTACCGGGAGGCCCACACTTGTTCAACCACCAACATTAAGGCCTATGACCTTGTATTCCTATGTCTTATTCCTATGTCTCTACCCCTTTGCCCCTGATGAAATACACCTCATATATATGAATAATGTGAAGCTCTCTGCAGTATGAAGGATTATCAGTAAAGCTGATGAGAACTTTGCTCCTACTGATATGGAAGTCCATCTTGATGCATTAGTCTCTATGGACATCTCCAGAGGCCCTACGCATTTTGTGCTCAACAAAATGTGAGAATGACTCTGGAGATGTTCAGATTTAATTTTTTTCAATAAAAGTGTTTTTTACTTTAATATCTGTGGCCTTGGGGACATCCTAATGTGCCGGGAGGCCCTCACCTGACCACCACCATTAAGGCCTATGCCCTTGTATTCCTATGTCTTGTTCCTATGCCTCAACCCCTTTGCCCCTGATGAAACACATCTGAAATGTCACATATATGAATAAAGGGAAGCTCTCTGCCGTATGAAGGATTATTAATCAAGTTGATGAGAACTTTGCTACTACTGAAGTCAAAGTCCATCTTGAGTCTCCATGGACATCTCCAGAGGCCCTACGCATTTTATGCTAAACAAAATGTGAGAATGAAATGCATAGTGCCTCTGGAGATGTTCAGATTTTATTTCTATTTCAATAAAAGTTGTTTGTACTTTTATATCCGTGGCCCTGTGAATTTCTTAGACTGCCAGGAGGCCCACGCCTGACCCCCACCATTAATGCCTATGCCTTTGTATTACTAAGTCTTATTCCTATGTCTCTACTCACACCTGAAATATCAAATACATGAATAAAGGGAAGCTCTCTGCCGTATGAAGGATTATTAATAAAGTTGGTGAGAACTTTGCTCCTACTGACATGGAAGCCCATCTTGATGGATTAGTCTGATTTTATGGAATTCTTGAACATTCATTACAGTTATCCTTCTGGATTGAGCGTTAGCAGCAGCTGCAACCAACCGGCCAAAAAATAAAAAACAACAAATGAAACTCGGTTAAACCGTGTCTAATATTTATTTCATCTCCATATTGCGCATATATCTCTCTCCAAATCACGTTAAAATGAGACAATCGCCTCCGCAGAGCCATAAAAACAGAATGTTTCTGGGAGCCAGGATATAAAATATAGCTTAGTAGTTCCTCGCAGATTGTAAAAGTGAGTTCCAGTAATAAAAAAGTGCATTTAATTTCAATAGTGAATCGTCTGCAGTCCAGCCATGGTGTCGGCTCATTGTCATCTGGGACCTTCTCTTTATTAATCAGTCTGGAGGTTTCAGATCATTAAATCGGAATAATAAAGAAAGAAAAAAAGATTTCCTTTGCCCGATTAATGTTTTTACTCCTTTGTTTTGGTGCCAAATCAGAGTATCAAATACTTTCTCCTCTTTTCGGATGATCCAGACTTTATTAAAGGGATGGGGAGGCTGCCAACTCAATGGCAACTCTACAAAACCTGGTTTGTGTTTAGTTTTCGTTTAGTGGAGCGATGGCCCTGCGTGCAGCTTAGCAATACACATTATTATCATTATTATTGCAATCACAGAATATTGCCATAGGGTGTATAGAGATAGATGCATCCACTGGACACATATCTCATTTCCTGAGTTATTGTATGGGATCTGCTTTTTCAAAATGCTTGAGTCCTAATAAAAATAATGCCTGGATATTGAGCTATAATCTTGATGTTATAAGTTTATGATCGTTCTTATACCCCACTTTCTCTAATATTCAACGTATATTCTACGTTAATAACAGACTGTATGGACGGATCATCATCCTATGATCCCATTGGATTGAAGTTGGCCTCTCTGTACAAAAAAATTAGCTTCTCCATATTTTTTGGGCAGACATGAGGCAATGGCTTATACAATTCAACAACATTCCGATAAGAAGAAAAAAGGTTCCGCCTAAATATTGGGAAGGGGTTTGTTACAGTGAGAGCTGTGAAGATGTGGAATTGTCTCCCTGAATCAGTGGTACAGACTGATACATTAGATAGGTACAAGGAAGGGTCGGATGCTTTATTCACCAGTAGCTCCTCCCAGCAGACAGGAGGGAGCCAATGAGATTATAGGAGGGAAAGGGGTGTTACAGGGAGAGCTGGGAAGTGAATCAGGGGTACAGGCTGATACATTAGATAGGTACAAGGAAGGGTCGGATGCTTTATTCACCAGTAGCTCCTCCCAGCAGACAGGAGGGAGCCAATGAGATTAGAGGAGGGAAAGGGGTGTTACAGGGAGAGCTGGGAAGTGAATCAGTGGTACAGGCTGATACATTAGATAGGTATAAGAAGGGGTTGGATGGTGTTTAGCAAGTGAGGGAATACAGGGATATGGGAGATAGTTTATAGTACAAGTTGATCCAGGGACTGGTCCCAGGAATTTTTTCATAAATTGGAGAGGCTTCAGATGGAGTTTTTTGCCTTCCTCTGGATCAACTGGCAGTTAGGCAGGTTAAAATAGAGTTAAAAGGTTGAACTTGATGGAAGTGTGTCTTTTTTCAACCTAACCTACTATGTTACTATGAACGTACTGCTCCAATACACAAGGCAGCAGAAATACTTGGAATTATCTGAATGTAAATTGGTATATGGGACACTTGCATCCTTGAAGTTTGTGATGTCTCTGGTATAGGTTAGGGTGCAATTAAATGGACTGGGTTGGACCTACTCATCTCATTCTGTGTGATCACCTCTGTCCTATGTTGAGTCATTTCTAACCAGATAATACAGTTTCAAAAGCAAACTGACTGATGCTCTGGGTGATCATTGAATGTTCTGATGATCATAACGTAGGCCTTATGCCATAGCCCAGCCACCAGGTCTCAAAAGCCAAGGACCATGGAAGCCGTTCTTGAGGCTCAGCCCTCTACATAGACTCATTTACATTCACAAGTTCACAACTTGCATCTGCAGTTACATTGAGTTACATTTAAAACCACTTTCATTTAAGGTCCTTGAGTTAAAATGCACTCTTCACACACTTACTCACCCATATAATTGAGCTGCTGCGCCCAAGAGGTGCCGGTACCCCTAGGGTTCCCCAAGAGCCCCGTGTCAATAGGTGTGGAACACTTATTCCTAAAGAATGGGAAACAGATGAAATTCGTACACCGGACGCCAGGCTAACTGTGAAAATATTTGGCACAACTGTTCCCAATTTACGTGCATGTGCAGTTGCATGCATTTTGGTTAGTTGGACCCAGTTGCATTGCACGCAGCCCTCAAGAGTCAGACGCAGTGGAAATGCATCAGATTCAATGCCTGCATTGCCCACAAATTGATGTAGGAATTCTGGGAAAAACCAGTGCATTGTGGAGGGGAAATACATGGCAATAGTGTCCAAAATCGTACTTAGCTCACACCTCCCAACATTTTGGAAGTAAAAAGAGGGACAAAAAAAATTTTTCCGCAACTGGCGCAGCAATTTTTTGACCACACCCCTTTCTATGGCCACACCCCCTAATTACCATGTTTGTTTTACTAAATTTGGCAGGTTATGAAAGTTTGAAAATATTTCTCCTTATCTAAACTGTGTTTTTGTGTCTCAAAATTATTACAAAGTATCTTATTTGCACCTGTTAGCTGTTCTGGGCTCTCTGCTAAAAGCCAATTAAGTAAGAAACTTTGTTTCTTTTTCTGGCTGTTCAGTGCAGAGAAAAGAGGGACTTTCCAGTACAAATGAGGGACTGCGGGTTGAGCTGTCAAAAGAGGGACCGTCCCTCCGAAAAAGTTGGGAGGTGTGCTTAGCTCACTATTAGGTCAGGGCCATAATTATATATATATATACAGGCACCCAAGGGCCTGTGCCTAGGGCGGCAGATTTAAAGGGTGGCCCTTAGGTGCCTATATAAAAATGCTAATTTTTTAGGACACCCCTCACTCCCCAGTTTCACCACTGTATTTAGACAGCAAGGTCTGGCGGTGGAGCTGGGGGGGCTGCGGGGTGCCCTAGACGTTGGTGCACAATCAATTGCATACACAGTTGGCAGACTGGGGGGAGTCCATAGGTCCAGTGCTTAGGGTGGCACAGAAACCAAATACAACACTGGTCACGGTAAGTGCACGAGCCCTAATGTGTTTACTTAGAGTTATCTTTACTTCACAGAAACAACATGAAACCACCAGTGAGATAATAGGTTCCAGCCACCCATTGTCCTTATCACTTATCCTTATGTTTTGTTGTTTGATAAACGGGGTGCAGGGCTTATTCTTTGCATTAGGGACAGTGGCATAACTAGATATTCCTCGGCCCCACAGCAAACTATTTTTCAGGCACCCAAAATGTCTACAGGTTGACTTGTTTTACCAATATGTATTGAAATTGTATATGAATTAGGGCCGCAGGGTCTGCTTAGGGACATAATAATGTGATTGAGTAAAGGTCTGCTTATTCCTCTTTGCTCTGTTTGCAGCAGGAACCATTTTTCGCTATATTTGCACCGCTTCATCCTCACTTTACTGCTCAGTGCACCAGCCAGTCTAACACTCGGCTGGTACAGGTTACGCCCCAGCTCTTATACTCTTTTTGCAAAATTTAGAATATCATGGCGATAGGAATAAATACATATAATGAGAGTGGCAGTGAATGAACTCACTAGTAGATGCTATAGAAAGGGAGTTTGGTTCACATTGTTGCCTTTGGCTCTCAGAGGACCCAGCACAAGGAGAGTTAATGGAGGTATTTGGTTTAATAGATGAAGGTTGGGTATTGGATAGGTTGGATATTAGAGACTCTTCCGAGAAAATAAAAGGAGGATGGGGGAATAATCTGAAAAGTAAGAGGATTGCCATGTGTCTTTCTATCCGGGGAATGAGGATTTCTCTGTGCTGTGAAGGCAGACGTGGGCTTTATTAGATTCCATAATCTGCACAAAATCAGGTGTGTGAGTCTGGAACGTGACCCCGACCTACTGATGGAAAGTCAAAAAGGGGCAGCAATGTGGGGGCAATGGGGGATAACTGCTTTCACTGACATCCAGGGATACTGCAAAGTCACCCAAACGGTTTATAAATCGTGGGGGTAAGATTTAAATGGATAGGGAAGTAATTATTGGAGATGTTTTTAACAGTATACACCAAAATATTGTAGTTCACCTTTGAGTTGACTGTATGATGTAGAGAGGGATATTCTGAGACAATTTGTAATTGGTTTTAATTTTTTATTATTTGGGGTTTTTGAGTTATTTAGATTTTTATTCAGCAGCTCTCCAGTTTGCAATTTCAGCCACCTGGTTGCTAGGGTCCAAATTCCCCTAGTAACCATGCACGGATTTGAATAAGAGACTGGAATATGAATAGGAAAGGGACTGAGTAGAAAGATGAGGAATAAAAAAGTAACAATAACAATACATTTGTAGCCTTACAGAGCATTTGTTTTTTAGATGGGGTCAATGACCCCCCCATTTGAAAGTTGGAAGGAGGCAAATAATTAAAAAACTACAAAAAATAAATAATGGAGACCAAATGGAAAGTTGCTTAGAATTGGCCATTCTATAACATGAACCACCTCTGCGCTTGGTTAAACCGTTGCCATGAGGGCATTTTGTTGCTAAGGCTGCAAAGGTCATATATTAAAATAAATTCACATTTAGGGGCAGATTCATTAAGGGTCGAATTTCGAAGTTAAAAATACTTCGAAATTCGACCCTCGAATTGAAATCCTTCGACTTCGAATATCGAAGTCAAAGGATTTAGCGCTAAACGTTCGTTCGATCGAAGGATTTTTCGTTCGATCGAACGATTAAATCCTTCGAATCGAACGATTCGAAGGATTTTAATCCAACGGTCGAAGGAAAATCCTTCGATCAAAAAAAGGTTAGCAAACCTATGGGGACCTTCCCCATAGGCTAATATTGACTTCGGTAGGTTTTATCTGCCGAAGTAGGGGGTCGAAGTTTTTTTTAAAGGGAAAGTACTTCGACTATCGAATGGTCGAATAGTCGAACGATTTTTCGTTCGAAACGTTCGAATCGAAGTCGAAGGTCGTAGTCGAAGGTCGAAGTAGCCCATTCGATGGTCGAAGTACCCAAAAAATACTTCGAAATTCGAAGTATTTTTCATTCGAATCCTTCACTCGAGCTTAGTGAATCGGCCCCTTAAACTCCTCTTCGTCATAGGATTGTTTATTACCTGATCTGATCCCACATTTACAATTAAACCTTAATTTCCACCTATGGTGCCCATTTCGCTAAACGGCAAAGAGAGGTGTCACGCTGGCAAATATAAATGCAATTAGAGTGCAGCTCACGTGCCAAGCAGAAGCAGTTGCAAAACACGCACTTTAACGATTCTCCCACTGAGTGGCACAGGGAACATCAATTGTGCCATTTCTCTGCCAGTCTCAAAGCTTTTCTTTCCTACCACGTAAAGTTACGGTTCCAAACCTTCTGCGTCTCATTCACTGCTCCGTTCCACACTTGCTCATTGGGACAAACTCAAAGGCTTTTTAATGGGCTTGAGCACCAGCAGGTTTTCGTTTTTGTGGAAGCAGCAATTTTTGGCAGGAACATTAAGGATTACGGCACTTTCTGGGCTATTTTTGGAAGTAGAAAGATGTAAAGCAGCTTTGTGCTCTGGCATTAAAATAGAATCCTATAGAAGTGCTGCTAATAAATTCTGTATGTACAGTACTTCGAATATCCTTATATATTACAATAGGGTTTATTTTTTTTATTATTTCTTATAATACACAAGATTGAGCGAGTGACATATGTAGCGCAGCTTTTACCAGCTCATACTTATCATACAAAAATGGTCTTCCTCATGGAGGTGGCGACTTATAAAGCTCACACTCCAGTTGGCAAAACCTCCAGCAAGAGGAGAAAGCTGCCAGTGACCATGTTGGAGCACATACATGTACATAACATACCTCCCAACTGTCCCGTTTTTTGCGGGACAGTCCGAATTTTGACATATCAGCCCGCAGTCCTGGATTGTTACTGAAATGTCCAAACTTTGGGGCAGATTTACTAAAGGGCGAGGTAGCTAACGCTAGCGACTTTTCACCAGCGCTGCCACCCGCAGGGACATCCCAATTTACTAACAGGCACCAATTCGCAAGCTAACGGGACCGTCACTAGCGTTCATTCGCACTCTATCGGCAGGCGACTTTTCGCTCTGGCTTTGACCACCTTAGACCAGACGAAGTGCTAAAAAGCAGCTAGATCGTCACTTACATCATATCCTGTGAGCTGAAAATGCATTAAAGTTCAGAAAACGCTGGCGACTTTTCCTTTTTTGAAGCGGGATTGCCTGAAAATACATATGGAACATTAACTATACAGTGGGCTCATGTGTAGGGCATTATATGAACTCTCTTGTCTTTAATAAGGTTCCCTGGACTTTTGTAAGAAAAATTGGTAACGTCAAGTATTTGCACCAACATTTATAATAAAGACGTCCATACAACTTTAAATTACCCCAATATGCAAATTGACCTAAGCGCAAGATCACTAGCGAATTTTCGCTAGGCACAAATGAACACTAGAGCATCTTCGCTATGAAATGCTCGCACTGCCGAAGTAACGATAACGAAAAGTCACCAGTGTTTGGCACCCAGGGCGCAACTTTGCATATTAGTAAATTACCGTAGTCGTAGCAAATTTCCACCTGGCGAAGTGGTGCAATGTGTGCGAAGCGGTTGCCGGCAATAATTCGCTCTTTAGTAAATAAGAGCCTTTCTCTTTGATCTCCTGCACTGAACAGCCAGAAAAAGATACAATGTTTCTAACTTAATTGGCTTTTAGCAGAGAGCCCACAATACATGGCAGGTGCACTCGGATACTTTTGTAACAATTTGAGATAAGCAGGTCTCTTGGGGAAACTGTGACTTGCAGCTTAAAGGGCAATTCACCTTTATTAGCAAAACTGTAATAACACACATAAAAGCCACAGAAATGCGTTTAAACTTTAATAACCTGCCACATTTTGTAAAATGAACATGGTAATTAGGGGGTGTCTAGAAAAAAATTGTTAGTATATTATAAAAAAAGCACCAACACATATTAAACTTTAAAATCGCAAAGTCTTTATTTAGAAATAACTTACCGAAACTCCGTTTGCGCTCCTCTTCAGAAAAGGCGTTAGGGCGACGATCCATTTTGTGGCGCTCGATTTCTCCTCCCTGGCTATCTCCTAAAAGGAAGGCAGGGAGGAGAAATTGAGCACCGCACAATGGATCACCTGATCGCCTTTTCTGGCGCAATCAGAGTTTCGTTATTTCTTAGGGGTGCGCTGAATCCAAGATTAGGTTCGGGATTCTGCCTTTTTCAGCAGGATTCGGCCGAATCCTTCTGCCTGGCCGAACCGAATTTGTATATGCAAATTAGGGGTGGGGAGGGAAATCACGTGACTTTTTGTCAGAAAACAAGGAAGTAAAAAATGCTTTCCCCTTCCCACCCCTGATTTGCATATGCAAATTAGGGTTCGGATTCGGTTCGGTATTCGGCCGAATCTTTCCCGAAGGATTCGGGGGTTCGGCCGAATCCAAAATAGTGGATTCGGTGCATCCCTATTATTTCTAAATAAAGACTTTGGGACTTAAAAGTTTTTATATGTGTTGGTGGTTTTTTTTTGCAGTATACTAATGATTTTTCAAAAAAAAAATTTTTGATGTTACTGGTCCTTTAAAGGAGAAGGAAAAGCTAAAATTAAGTGAGCTTTATCAGAAAGGTCTATATAAATACACCAGTAACCCCTCAAAGTAATGCTGCTCTGAGTCCTCTGTCAAAAGAAACAGCACATTTCTTTCCTTCTATTGTGTACTCATGGGCTTCTGTATCAGACTAACTGTTTTCAGCTTAAACCTCCAGGGCTAGGGCTTGAGCATGCTCAGTTTTCTCCTCTCCTCCCTGCTGTAATCTGAGCCCAGAGCTATGAGTGAGCAGGGAGAGACTCAAGCAGGAAGTGATGTCACAGCAAGCTAATATGGCAGCTGCTATCCTAAACAAACAGAGAACTTCTAGAGCTGTTACTCAGGTATGGTAAAGCATTCTGCAGAATAAATATAGTGTTATAGCTTGTACAAACTGCTTCAGTAGCTTTCCTTCCCTTTTAAGCAAATCATTTTCAATTTTAAATCTGATTTCCTTTTTCTGTGTAATAATAAAACAGTCGCTTGTACTTGATCCCAACTAAGATAGAATTAATCCTTATTGGAGGCAAAACCAGCCTATTGGCTTTATTTATTTTTAACTTTCTGTTTATTGAAAATTTACAACATATACTGATATTATGCATTTCTACACATGAAATAAAGAATATTACTGATACACATTCTCAGTATTATTGTTCACCATTATGTAATTTCAGTTTTTATCATTAATTTCAAGGAGGAGGGGAAAGAAGGAAACAGGGGAAGGTGGGGTATCCTTACAATCAGTGTCGGTCTGGCCCGGCGGGATACCGGGAAAATACCCGGTGGGCCCCCGCCGGGCCAGACCCCCCTCTCCCAAACAGTTTTTAAAAAAAAATAAAAAAATTTTTGGCGCATCGAAGCGCCGTTTGCGCATGCGTGCCGAGCGCCGTTTACGCATGCGCGATGCGCCGCCTGGGCAATTATGCCGAGCGGAGATTCGCCTAGGTAGCGGGGGCCAGAGGGGGGCCCTGGACACCAGTCTCGGTGGGCCCCGGGCCCCCCAGTCCGACCCTGCTTACAATTTATATAACAATCCTTCTCTATATAACCATATATTCCAAACCTCTTCAAATTTGTTTAGCCTATTACTCAACAATGCTGTAAGTTTCTCCATTTCAATAGTCCACCACATTCTGTTCTGTATTTCCTGCATTTTTTTGGGGGGGGTCTTTCCATCTTTTAGCTATCAGACCTCTCGTGGTTAGACATAATTGAATACAGAGTTTATGTTCATTGGTCGAGATCTGTTCTGGTTTACGTAGCAGGAGAGCCATGGGACAAGTGGTAATGACGTTGCCAAAGTTTCATTTATTGTTTCCATAATCGTTTAATCATAGGGCATTCCCACCACATATGCATCTCATCTGCTGTCTCTCCACCGGGTTTATTTTTTAATGTTTAAATGATTTTTAGCATAGTATGGAGATTCAATTTATAAAATAATCCCTTATCCAGAAAACTCCAGGTTGCAAGCAATTAGGATAACAAATTCTATACCTGTATTCATTTTTATATATTTACAGGCAATATTTACCGATACATTTCCAAGTGAAAATTGCCTGATCCAAAAGTCCACCAGCAGGTCGGCAAAATGTCCATTATTGTCAGCCGCCCATGGCCGAGCTAGAGGCGAAACGCTTTGCTAGCCATTACCATTTAAGGGGTTGTTCTTCTTCCAGAACTTTTTTGGTTTCAGACAGTTCACCAAAAATAAATACTTTTCATTTTCTATTAGTGATTGTTTTGCCAAAATCTGAAAAAAAATGTTTCCCGTTCTTATCTGTTTGTGAAGCAGCTCTGGAGAGCCATTGTCCAAAAATGATCAGTTTTGCCAAATGCTAAAAGCAAAATCTGGATTGGTTGCATCCCTCATTATAAATGAAACTCATTTGGAAGACAACATTTCTTTAAATAAAATAAATAAAAAGGAATTAACAGAAACAAGAGCTATAAGGGGGTCATTAACTATATCTATTAATAGGGTCCATGTTCTTTGTGCATTGCAGGTAGAAGTATTGCTGCATGTCTCCAGGCTCCAAAACAAAAAGCAGAGACCCGTGTTTGCCCCATGAATACACTGGCCAGGGGTCTCAATGAACAGTCCCCAATATCAGACAATAGTGATCTTTAAAGAGATACTGTCATGGGAAAAAAATGTTTTCAAAATGAATCAGTTAATAGTGCTACTCCAGCAGAATTCTGCACTGAAATCCATTTCTCAAAAGAGCAAACAGATTTTTTTATATTCAATTTTGAAATCTGACATGGGGCTAGACATATTGTCAATTTCCCAGCTGCCCAAAGTCATGTGATTTGTGCTCTGATAAAATTCAATCACTCTTTACTGCTGTACTGCAAGTTGGAGTGATATCACCCCCTCCCTTTTCCCCCCCAGCAGCCAAACAAAAGAATAATGGGAAGGTAACCAGATCACAGCTCCCTAACACAAGATAACAGCTGCCTGGTAGATCTAAGAACAATAACAAACAAGGGAAAGTTGTGCTCACCACTATTTTTTAAAACCATTAGGCGGGGGTGCAATGAGGCTGTGACCACAAAATACATATAGTCAAATACAAGAGTCCTCTGCACTCAACCCATTATCAATATATTTAAGACAGCGACATTTTGTGATTACTGCTACTAAAAAATGCCTTACCCTTTAAACAAAACAGGGATTGTTTGTCCATATATTGCAATATATTTAAGCTGGCCAACTACGTCAAAGTCATCCCATATCTGGCCAGTCCTATGCTCAATTTTATCTGATTCATTAAGAATTCCGTTGCTTCATTATAAATTTTACAAAGGGACTTCAATCACTCTTTACTGCTGTACTGCAAGTTGGAGTGATATCAGCCCCTCCCTCCCCCCCAGTAGCCAAACAAAAGAACAATGAAAAGGTAACCAGAAAACAGCTCCCTAACACAAGATAACAGCTGCCTGGTAGATCTAAGAACAACACTCAATAGTAAAATCCATGTCCCACTGAGACACATTCAGTTACATTGAGAAGGAAAAACAGCAGCCAGAAAGCATTTCTCTCCTAAAGTGTAGGCACAAGTCACATGACCAGGGGCAGCTGGGAAATTGACAAAATGTCTAGCCCCATGTCAGATTTCAAAATTGAATATAAAAAAATCTGTTTGCTCTTTTGAGAAATGGATTTCAGTGCAGAATTCTGCTGGATTAGCACTATTAACTGATGTGTTTTGAAAAAAACATGTTTTCTGATGACAGGATCCCTTTAAGTGCACAAGTAAAAGTCTGGAGTGTGCCCAGTATACTTGTAGGTGTCACTGCTAAAAAGAACCCAAAAGAAGAAAATGAAAGGAGAAATAAGTGAGCGGTGGCTATGGGACGGCTACACAAGCTGGAGAAGGAGAAGAGATGGGGAAGCAAAGATGTGAAATGATAGAATGAGGTTAGGAGGCGTGCCAACGAATTTAACTGCGGCTCTGTCTGGAACAAAGATTATTGCGTGATGCCTTACTGTTCACTTAAAAGACAAAACTTGATGAGGAGATATAAAGACACTCATGAGTAATGGGTCTGGGGCCTAAAATTAGATTCAGAACATTACTTTCCTCTTATATTTTACAGCTGTATGTCACAACTGAAGTGCTGAAGTGTACAAACCCCAGATACACTGCGCATGGAATTTATTAGCAATTCAAGCTCAGGATTCATAGACACTCGCATGCCCCGTTGTCTCACACGTCACATTCCCACTGACAAACGGCCCAACAAACTTGTCAGGAACTCAGAAGCAGTCAGGCAGCATCCACAAAAACAATCGCCAACTGCTGGCTCTGCCTTCAGTTCAGTCCATTAGCAAGAAAGTCCAACTGTTTCATTAGCAAGGAAATCCAGCGGTCTCATTAGCAAGGAAATCCAGCGGTCTCATTAGCAAGGAAGTCCAGCTGTCTCATTAGCAAGGAAATCCAGCGGTCTCATTAGCAAGGAAGTACAGCTGTCTCTTTAGCAAGGAAATCCAGCTGTCTCATTAGCAATGAAGTCTAGCTGTCTCATTAGCAAGGAAGTCCAACTCTCTCATTAGCAAGGAAGTCCAACTCTCTCATTAGCAAGGAAGTCCAACTCTCTAATTAGCAAGAAAGTCTAGCTGTCTCATTAGCAAGAAAGTCTAGCTTTCTCATTAGCAAGGAAATCCAGCTGTCTCATTAGCAAGGAAGTCCAACTGTCTCATTAGCAAGACGGAAATCAAACTATCTCAATATGAAGGACGGAATTTGAATTGTCTCATTAGCAAGGAAGTTTAACTGTCTCATTAGCAAGGGAGTCCAACTGTCTCACAAGCAAGGAAGTCCAACTGTCTCACTTGCAATGAAGTCCCACTGTCTCATTAGCAAGACAGAAGTCAAACTTCAGAGGCACTCCCTCTCTCCCAAGGATGCCCTGGGGTGCCCAGCCAATTGGACTGTTCAATTGTCTCATTAGCAAGGAAGTCCAACTGTCTCATCAGGAAGTAAGTCCAGCTGTTTTATTAGCAAGGAAGTTCAACTGTCCCATTAGTAAGGAACTCAACAAGTCTCATTAGCAAAGAAACCCAACCGTCTCATTAGCAAGGAAGTCCAATTCCAATTAACCCGTGGCAATCCAGGGGCCCTGTGTCCCTTTTTGTGTATGAAAAGTACTGGGAACTGGGATTTACAGCGCAGTGCCTCCACCTTGGGAACACTGAGGAGCACACCTCAGGGAATTTCCACTAGGAAAAATAAATCAGACAGTTTGCAAATGAAACAGATATAAACTTTATATAAACAGTAATGAGAGAACTTGGGCAAGCTAATACACAATGCACTCCCAATCCTCTGGAAGGGGTTAACAACCACACAGTTCAGCTCAATTGAAATGTCCCTTCCCCAGAGCTCTTATACCCCAGGTAGCGCTACATTTTTCAAAAGTACCTCTCCCGTTGGAACATAGCAGCCGCTCCCACGTAGCAGGTAAATGCATAAGACCTGTCCTCAAATTGGGGCCCCACGCTTGTATCCTTGTCAGTATCCTCCCTTGGGTGGCTCACTCACATGGGTGCTCTCAGAGGCAGTCACACTGGAGATTACAGGCAGCGCTGCAGCAGGATCAATCTCACCAGTGGCACCTTTCTCCTTCTAAGACTGTAGCAGCTTGGCAGGGAAAAGGTTGGGCTCTCTCTGTACTTCCAGAGTTGCAGCAGCTTCTCTACACTGGACAGTGTCACAGAAACTCCCTCTCTCCCAAGCATGCACTGGGGTGCCCAGCCAATCGGATGGTTCTTCAGCCTGTAACTGGGCTTGATGATGTCACAGACAGAAAAACAGGAGGATTTGTCTGATCCCCTACATTAGCAAGGAACTCAACAAGTCTCATTAGCAAAGAAACCCAATGGTCTCATTAGCAAGAAAGTCCAACTGTCTCATTAGGAAGCAAGTCCAGTTGTCTTATTAGCAAGGAAGTCTAACTGTCTCATTAGCAAAGAAGTCCACCTGTCTCATTAGCAAGAAAGTCCAACTGTCTTAATAGCAAGGAAGTCCAACTGTCTTATTAGGAAGGAAGTGCAGAAGCCTCAATAGGAAGTAAGTTCAAACGTGTCATTAGCAAGAAAGTCCGTTTCACTACAAGGACGCTCAAATGTGTCACTAGCAAGTAGGTCCACCTTCCTCATTAACATGGAAATATAAATTCTGTGACCTCAATAGACCAAACTTCCATTGTTCTTATCTCCCATTTCTCTTCTAATACATTTAAAAGCCAACAATACTTAGTAAGGTTTTTAGGTGTTTAGGTTGTTTTACCTACATATAAATACGCCTCTCCTTTTTCATCGTCTTCTTCTTCTCCTCTCTAGTGTTTGCCTCTCTCTCTCTTCTTGATCTGCTCACTCCCCAATGGATACGGATCCTTGTTTACCAATTCTGCCGTGGCACTCCCAATATCTAACAATTAGGGGATTGCACTTTTCAAATTGCTGTATTTTTGCACCAAAGCTCAATGACACACAAGGACATTAGTCCCCTGAGACAAATCTCCTCTTCTGCAAACGACTAATCTCCTCCAAATGTGACTCGTCGGAGGTAAAACAGATTCATCACATAATTTTTTTCTAAAGTCAACTGACGGTTCCTCTTGAGGCAACTTCGGAGAAACAGAGACCCGCATATGTTTTACTACTGATTCACTTTATTGGTGGTGGGAAAGCATTTGGAGGAGATTAGTCGCCAGCAGAAGAGGAGACTAATCTCCTCACGTGTCATTGTCCTACTAGTTCTAACCCAGCACATTAGGGATCATTTTAGGAAGCTGATCTGCTGCATGCTTCCATAGAGAAAAACAAGGATCAAGACCAGAGTTTCTCGGAAGTTCCAATCCCTAAAGGTGGCCATACACGGGCAGATAAAGCTGTCGATATTGGTCGTTTGGACCGATTTGACATCTTATCTGCCCTTGTATGGGGGCTTCCGACAGGTCAACCTCGGGAAGGTTGGATTTTTACCCGACCGACCCGTCGGAGCCCCTTGGCGCATCGTAATTCGATTGTTCGGCCATACGGCCGAACGTTCGAATTACCCCCGATATAGCCATGCAGTTAGTGGCATATTGGGGAAAGATCCGCTCGTTTGGCGATGTCGCCAAACGAGCGGATCTTTGAGTCTATGGCCACCTTAAGATACCAGGACCTGGATATGGCATAGATTCCATCCCTCTCTTGTCTCATCTTTGTTTCTATGACCCAAAGGCTCATTTTCTCTATCACTTCCCCTATGTTTCATGGCCATCTTCTTCCCTAGGACCTGTGTCTATGTAATATCCTGAATATTGACATTACATAGCCTCAATATCACTTCTACATATACACTTTACTCTCATCAGTTCTAACAACCAAATATTTGTCTTTGGCTATTTTGCATGGCCAGTTGATTCCCTGCTGTGGCTGATTGTTTAAACTTGAGCATTTTGAACAGGAACTGGCTAGAGCCTTGGCCCTTTCCTACATAGGCTTTGTGTATCGCATCCAAGCATAATACAAACAGTGTTACATCTCAGAGCACTGCAGAGAGGCTGGACTTTACATCAAGTACTGGGGGAGAATAATTCGGTGTGGATCAAACACATGTTCCTCAAGTCAACATAAATCTAATCCACTGTCCTGTAGAACGAAATCTAGAACAAATGTAGTTTTCATTACCTCCAGCTTGTAGCTGTCCATACCCCCAGTGACATCAGACATTTCATTCCAAGACCCTATCACAGGCTTCCTGAAACGGCATATAACACATTATCACCCGAAAGCCCTAGGACAATGGAGTTTTATGCAGGGCTGAAACAAGACGCGGACTTTGTAATATTTGAGCTGATTGAAAAGGGAAAAGAAATATATATTTACCTTTTACCATTTCAGTTCTACAAATAACATGTCCAGAAAAAGCATGAACTCTAAATGGAAATCTCCAAATTCTAGGCAACTGACTTGTTTTTGAAGCATTTTGTTTGTTTTGTATCTCCTTCAACATTCTTGTAACTCCCAGAGGAGTTAATTTAATTTCCATGAACTTCATTCTGTTGTCTAACAACTAACACAAGGAGATTAGACTTGTTGGCTCTGGCTGTCATTGCTTCCTACTACTATTTGCTTATTAAATACAAGAATTCACATACATTATTATTATTATTAACACATATTTATAAAGCACCACCATGGGCAGCAGTGTGGTACAAATCGCCCTCCATTAATGATTTTAATTTTTTGGATACAAGCTATTTTCATATTTTATCTGTTAGATACAGAAATGAAGAGAGGGTGGTACACAGGTATTTCGGCTCAGTAGCTCGGGGGATTTTGGAGGGGAATCCTCTTTTTTTCAATTACTTTCCATTATTTATTTTTAACTGTTTTTCCAAAATCTAAGTGTAAAGTTGAATGTTGGTGTCTCAGGTGTTTGAGTCTGACAGCTCAGTAATTCAGATGCAGATTCTGAACAATTTTACAACATTGAGTTGATCCATTTCTCAGCAGCATCTCTGGAGTATCAGTAACTATTGTATCAAGTCTAACAGTTGCCTGTAATGAATCCCAGAGATTCTGCTCAGCAGGGACAAAGAAATGTATCAACTAAATGTATCCATTTAGAACAGTTTACAGGGTCGGCGACCCCCCCTTCCAGGGCTGCTTTAGAAGGTGAAAAATTACACTTTACACTTCAATATTAGAAAAACAATAACACATAGAAAATAGAAAGTCATTGGAAAAAAATCTGGTGATCTATCTAAAAACAATTAGTTGTTTGAAGATGAACCACCCCTTTAAATGACCCTGGTCTTTGGTGTCTCTCTTTTGGAAACAGCATTGAGCCTCCTGCAAATTGAGTGAATTCTCAGAGTACATGTATCATCAAACTGAGTCAGTGCGTATATTACAAGGCGATTATATTATTAACAGGCGAAATGGACACATTTTACAAAACATTTAACCTCAAGGCACAGTATTAGAGGCTTCTTGTCCTTCCTATCTGTATGTGTATACAGGTATGGGATCTGTTATCCAGAATGCTCGGGACCTGGGATTTTCCAGATAATGGATCTTTCCATAATTTGAATCTTCATACCTTAAGTCTACTAGAAAATAATATAAACATTAAATAAACCCAATAGGCTGGTTTTGCTTCCAATAAGGATTAATTATATCTTAGTTGGGATCAAGTACAAGCGACTGTTTTATTATTACAGAGAAAAAGGAAATTATTTTTAAACATTAGAGTTATTCAATTAAAATGGAGTCTATGGCCTGCACGTAAATCGGAGCTTTTCCATACTTGTATATAGTGACCATTCTTAGCTGCATTGTTTCTGGCTACTTGTCTATGAGTTCCTTTTAATCAGAAGCTGTGATTTCTACCTATATTTTGGGTATAGATGCAAGGGGGGACTGTGTGTTCCAAAATAGATCAATAATGATAATTCATTTCTGAATTCATTGCCTTTCCACTCAGACTTATAATATAAAGGATAAGGACACACATAGGGCATTGTGTGGTTTTGACCACTTGTCCTGTACAATGTGTTTTGTATTGACTTGAATTGAAGGATATAGAGTAGCAGACCAAGGCCTTTTAAACATGTTGTTTTCCTTGAGACCATAACCAGGGTGATGAGTGAGTTGAGCAGTGCAGAGCAAGGTAACAGGGGTGGCAAAAAAGCATCTCCTGGTTCATTTAAGAGCCGAATTTCTGTTTTTTAAACTTATAATCTGGCTTTTCTAGAGCAAGAGAGCGCAAATGAGAGCGTTAAAAATGTATGATGAAATAGTAGAATTCTCAGTGAATCAGACAAAAAGTGAAGCGTTGGACTGGTCAGACCAAAGATAACAGATGTAGTTGGTCAATTTGGATATATTACAATATATGGGCAAACATTGTTTGTTCACGGGTGATTGCAGAAGATTTATGGTCTATGTATGAATTTTATGGTCACACCCTCATCTAATGATGAGCACAACTTTTCCCTTTTTGCAATAAGTATTTCACCCATAATGCATCCGTTGTTTTCCCACCATGGACGGGACTGCAATGTGGCTGTGATGACTTGTGTTACTTAGTACTGATTTGAATACAACCTTTGTAGAATCAGGCACAAGTTGCAGCAAGGCGGATTGGTTCATTTCCAGCGTGCACCATTATTATTGCGATTAGCAACCTACTCACTTGGTGCAAGGCAATTGGATTGATGGATACAACTAAGTTGGGTCAATGGATACAACCAGGGTTGCCGACTGTTGTTTTCTTTCAGACAGTCCAGTCCAGTTTTTACATAGTCTGTGTTATTTGTTGGTTTGTAGGTATAGGAGCCCAAGGACTGTCAGAATTACCTTTTAGGTTTAGTTGGAGAGCACAACTTTAATCCAGTTTTTACCAACGCCCTTTTTGGGCCCCGGAACTGTCTGCTGTGGAATAGGTGAGGATCCTCAACACAGCCAAGGTATTCGGAGTCAGGGTACAAAAAAGGATTAGGCAGACCCAAGTCATGGACAGGCGTTGGGTCAAAAGGCAGGCCGCAAGGTACGGAGGTCAGAAGACCAATCGATAAAAAACTTTAGCTGCAGATAGGAAACTGAGAAACTGAGAACCAGCTTGGGCACTCAATACAATATTTTTGAATTTGGTGCACATACGTGACGTCAGCGCGTCTGCTGACATCACAACCCACCATTATTGCGCATTTGTGTCAATGCCACCATTGTGAATTTTCCTTTCCTTGTGGCCAAGCACCCGGGACCGGCACATCTAAGGGTAAGAATGTGCACCGGTCTCCCAGGTGCCTTACAGTCTGGCTTCAAATTGCCTGCCTAGATTTTAAAGTCTGAAACCCGAACAGGACTCTCCCCTGATTGATGCTCCTTTCGCCCAGTTTGGCCCACTGATTCATAGCCCCTTCTCAATGTCATTTACCTGCTCCTAAACATCACCAGCTAACCCCTGATGTCAACTGCCCTGCCCCAAGCCGGAGCAACCAAGACTGAGATGTGGCCACCCTAATGTCAAGGGCAGTGCAAAGTCTAGCATTTCTTGGTGCCCATGTGTGCATGGGAGCTTCCACCCAACCAAAGGATTGTACTAGAAACCCTGACCCATGTACTAGACTTCTTTAACCAAGAAAATAGGAATTGTTGGAAAATAGCTGAAATCCACTCCGAGCAATTTGTGAAAAGCTTTTCCAGCTCTTGGCCATGTGGAAGGGATTTGACTAAGCCGAGCCTTGGATAATGGCAGCTTGTGAATGTGTGGCCTCTCACTTTACTCTCTGAAAAAAAATCCTCATCATATGGAAGCAAAATCCTGTGTCTATGGAACAAGCCCTATTTTGTATTCTGAAGTCAAATTAGGGGAGACGTTGATGAATTTGTGCAACGGAGAGACAAATGGTTTCCATGTGGAGTGGAGCCCTGACTGTAGCACCGATGTATCAGGGAGGTTTGGTTTGATTTTCAGAGGAGCGCACCCTGGAGACTGTGAAGTTTATATAGTGGATAATGTTCCCCTACTGTCATTTATAAATAAATTTTGAGCCTGAATGGCCCCACAGGGCACAAATAGCAAATGATCCATTCCTAGGAAACAGAAAGAAATTCAACTTTCTACAACTTCAAAAAAAAACCAAATCCATTTCTCCCTTTGAGGAATAAGATGGTGAAAATGCAAGTTCTCCACATCCCTGTAATTCATTATTCAACTTATTTTTTCCAGGACTCGACATTTCAAAGTGGATTTTGATGGCAGTTTTTGTTATGCAATTTTACTTAATCGTGCAAATGTTTGCAATTTATTTTTCCACTGCTCCTACAGATCATTGGAATTGCAGATGGAGGGCTCAGTTTCCACTCTGTCAATCTGACACATAAAAAAAAATATTTTTTAAAACCTGGATTTTATTTAGCAGAGTCCAGTCCAACTTGTGTTGGTGGTTGAGGTTTGGACATCATTGTGCACCTTTGATCTCAGGTTCACTGCATTAAGCCAATAATCCAAACTTATAGCGGCAATAAGCAAGGAGTTTATTAGGACCCCACTCATTTCAATTCTGTCTCCCTAATGGGCCCAGCGAACAGTCACTTGTCCAGATCTGAGACTGTTAGAAAACTGGAAGTTCATTTTAGGACACTGGCACTTTTGGCAATACCGAGTGTTTTGGTTTGAGACAAAAGGCTCATTCTTAATCACCTACAAGCACTGGTACACCTTCATGACATGTTTTAAACCTGTCGTTTGATAATTACTGCTGGTCCTGACTACATGAACAATCCAGTAGGCTGTAGGAGGGTGCAGTGCCTATTGCTCCATTGTTTATATTGTACATGTATTCAGCAGTGCAGTGTATTTTTCAATTAAGTTGCACCCCTATTTGTTGTCCAGTTGGTCAGTCAAAACTGACTCGTCACCAATGTCATAAAGTCCCTACAAATAGGTGCACACAATACAACATTACTATTTTAGACTATAAGCTGCCTGACCACACCAAGTTATACTCAGCTACAACCACAATTAAACACCCTACCCCCCCACTCTCTCTTATGCTCATCCTATTTTGAGGGTTCAGAAATTGGCACTGTGTATCTAATATGGACAACCGGGAGGTAAGTGCAAAATTAAATTAGGTGTCTACAAAGGGGATCCCGGTTGAGTAGGAACCAACAAGCTGGTGTTCAGTTATGGAAGTGCCTGTATGAAAATTGTTAGCTATTCGTAGATGAGATGAGTAGGATCTGGGTACCAGTAGTTATTAGTAGATAAGACAAATAAGATCTGGGTACCAGTAGTTATTAGTAGATAAGACAAATAAGATCTGGGTACCAGTAGTTATTAGTAGATAAGATGAGTAGGATCTGGGTACCAGTAGTTATTAGTAGATTAGAGGAGTAAGATCTGGATATCAGCAGTGTTTAATATATGTGTATAATCTGGGTACCATTTGGAACATATTTTTGATGAAATAGTTCTGACAAACCAGTATGAAAGCTGGAGAAGGTTAGAGCAAGCAAATGAAAGGAAACATATTGGGAAGAAGAAGAAGTATTATAAAATCTCCTGCAAAGTTTTGGGGAATTGGGGCGAGAAGGAAATGACCTTCTGTGAGAGCGTACAGACCAGCGGGGTGGAATGTTTGTGGTTATGGTAATTTATGCAAATGCTGTGCTAAGAAAACAAATGGAATGGTCCAGAACCGGCTCCTCACATATATAACATGAGACTGCAATGGATCTTTTGTGCTGCTCTTAATCCCATGTAGCGATAGGAACAACCCCGGGACACTTTTATAGCCCCCTCCCCGTTACTTCAATTGCTCTCACAGGTCAAGTGCAATAATATTTTGTTTCATCTGTGATTTTAGTCATTTCGTGCAGCACTGGAGAACTTTCCAAGCTGAGAATTTCACTGCCAAATGGAGTTTCCAACCAAAAGGTCAAATGTGTGTGGGGTCCTTGGAATAAGGGACCCTCTACCGATTGCTGCCCAGAGCTGCTGATGGGGTTCCCAAACTATAGACACTCACTTGAGCCATGACAATCCTGGGATGCTGAAATAAGAGCCGAGAAACCTGTGAGCCATTGGTCTACACTTGAGCGATGGACATGCGTAAGGCCACCAGGCTTATTGGTGATATATTACCCTCTACTGATTGCTGCCCAGAGCTGCTGATGGGGTTCCCAAACTATAGCCACTCACTTGAACACGACACCTGGCTGTATATACATGCTAGAACCTGTACAAACATGCCCAACTGCAAATAACAGTCCTTCAACATAGGCCTAAGAGTGCTCTCAGCTGCTGTTGAGGAACCAAGGAAAGAGCATACTGGAAATCAACACAATAGAAGAAATTGGTTATATTTATCCAAAAACCAATGGCATTTATTTGGACACATGGGGCGCACGTTGCTCACTGCCCCTGGTACATAAAAGCCCCTATCGTGGGGGTCACAATATTTGACAAATCTTGGAAGAGTTCATGACACTGAGCCAGTAGATATGAAGAATGAAAGAGTCCATGGAGAGAGGAGCACGAGATACACCCATGGAAACTCATTGGCACAGAATCTGATTATCCCCTCTCATGTGGATCTTATTTGTCTTTGTTTTCATTAAAACTGCGCTCGTCATGATCGTTAGCTCCTTGTCACAAATCCCCAGTGTCAATACAGTTATTTATTTCCTATGTACAGTAAACTCATGAAATGCTCAGTCCTTGAGGCAGTCTGCTGACTTACATTAATCCTCATTGTGTCTTTTAATGACCGTTATAATTTCACTGGCCAGGAAAGGTTATTAGAACAGAACTTTCTAAGAAATCTCTTAAAGGGCATCTAGAGTTCTCTGGTTGTAGTATACAACTGTACATCCCCCAAATAAAAAAAATGCCCCTTCCACAGCGCTAAACCAACTGGCGTTTGGGGTCCAGGTGGGGGATTGAGCTTTGGGTCCTGGTGGGGGAATTGAGCTTTGGGTCCGGTGGGGGTTCGAGCTTTGGGTCCGGGTGGGGGAATCGAGCTTTGGGTCCGGGTGGGGGATTGAGCTTTGGGTCCGGTAGGGGATCGAGCTTTGGGTCCGGGTGGGGGATTGAGCTTTGGGTCCGGGTGGGGGATCGAGCTTTGGGTCCGGGTGGGGGATCGAGCTTTGGGTCCGGGTGGGGGATCAAGCTTTGGGTCCAGGTGGGGGATCAAGCTTGGGGGACTAGACAGGGGAGCATTGGGGGCCCACAGGGGCTGAGACACCAGGGTCCCCTACAAAAACTCCCCCCTCCTGCGCACACCATCGCGTCATATCTTTTCTTTTTTGGGGGCAGGCAATTGTGGGAGCAGGTCTGGGCAGGGCAAGGTTTTTTCCCCCATGTACAGTTAGCCCAGTCCAACACTGGGTATGGGTGGCCATACTGGGGCGCAGAGGATAGAGGTGCAAGTAGGCTCAATATGCACATGCGTTCCTTTTCTACATGTTTCCATCTTTTAAATGGGGGTTGCTGACCCCGGCAGCCACAAAAACTATTGCTATGTATTGATTTATTGAATTATTATTATTACTTTTTATTACTCATCTTTCTATTTATCTCCTATTGATATCCCAGTCCCTGGTATTCAAACTACTGCCTGTTGGTAAGGTAAACAAGAGCCTAGCAACCAGATAGCTGCTGAAATTGCCAACTGGAGAGTTGCTGAATAAAAAGATAAACTAAAAAAAACCAAAGAATAAAAATTGAAAACCAATTGCAAACTGTCTCAGAATATCCCTCTCTACATCATACTAACAGTTAATTTAAAGATGGGTTTACATTTCTAGAAACCAAGATCATTTTTGACCCAACCCAACCCAAAACTCCTGTACTATCATTAGATGTGGTCGAATTATTCATTGGTCATTTATGGTCTGACTTGCAAGGTACCCGACACACACACTTCCCAATTACTCTCATTAGGATCCAGCATGCAGAGGGGGGAAGAAAGACTCCTGTAAAACAGATACATAATGAGATATTTATTCAGGTTTAAGACAGGATAATAGTCAAGCACCAAGAATGTCAGCTCTTGAGTAAAATAAAAGTGTGACCTGTTGAAGGGTAACATGAGCGCTGAATGATAGTAACCAGGTTGCACTATTGACAGACGCAAGTCGTGCAACAGAACGGTGAAGCTTGAACGAGGGAACAGATCTGCTCGCTAGAGAACTTTCCTTTATAACAGAAAAGCCGGCAAAATATTCTCAAAGCAGTGAAGTGGCATCCCAGTGAACTGCCTGGCGCTCCCAAAGGGCAGTTTATGCCACTACTTGGAAGGGAAAGGGTTAACACTTGTTGTGCCACATAAGCAATCAGGGAGAGGAATTGCACCACTGTTCTGTATAAGGCACTGGGAACATCGGTGGGGGCGTCCCAGTTGCACCCCATCTATTCACCAGGAGACGGATATAGCAATGGCAGCTTTAGCAGCTAGGGGGCGACACGGCTCCATTTCCACCTCCTGCCGACAATAACAAGCAACGCTGAAGGGCAGCACGGCATATATTTATTCTGTACAGCTTCATCCTCAAGTATACGGTGCCCACACATTTCTAGTAACCAAGAACATTTTTGGTGCCCACACATGGGAGGATGTGCCCTGGGGCAAAGTGGGTTAGTGCCACTCGCTGCACCAAAAAACATACTGGTCTCATTTATAAACACTGAGCAAATCTGCACCTGGGCAGTAACCCATGGCAACCAACCAGATGTTTTCATTGTTCTACCTGCAGCTGGCGGAGAAAATTAGCCCAGTTAAGATTTTTTTTTTTTTTACAATACAGGTATGGAGCCTTTTAACATGGGGTTTTACCAGATAAATGTAATTTGGATCTTCATACCTTAAGTCTACCAGAAAATCATATAAACATGAAATAAAGCCAATAGGCTGGTTTTGCCTCCAATAAGGATTAATTATATCTTAGTTGGGATCAAGTACAAGCGACTGTTTTATTATTACAGGTATGGGACCTGTTATCCAGAATGCTCGGGACCTGGGGTTTTCCAGCAGGCCCGGACTGGCAATCTGTGGGTTCTGGCAAATGCCAGAGGGGCAGCTATAAGGTCCCATAGAAAGTCAGTATTTAGTGGGCTGGTGGGGATGTTTGGGCCTCTGTGTACCTGAAATGCCAGGGCCTATTTTAATTCTCAGTCCGGACCTGCTTTCCAGATAATGGATCTTTCTGTTATTTGGATCTTCACACCTTAAATCTACTAGAAAATCATATAAACATGAAATAAACCCAATAGGCTGGGTTTGCTTCCAATAAGGATTCATTATTTCTTAGTTGGGATCAAGTGCAAGCTACTGTTTTATTATTACAAATTTTATTACATTATTTAAAATTTTTAATTATTTGGATAAAACGGAGTTTATGGGAGACAGCCTTCCTCTAATTTGGAGCTTTTTGCATAACGGGTTTCCAGATAATGTATCCCATACCTGTATGTATGTGTATATATACAGAAAGTGTGAGTGTGTGTGTGTGTGTGTGTCACACACACAAATTTGGGATCCATTATCCAGAAACCCATTATCCAGAAAGCTCAAATTGCAGAAAGACCGTTTCTCATAAACTCCATATTATACAAATAATCAAAATGTTTAAAACGGATTTCCTTTTTCTGTGTAATAGTCCACGTTAGAAAATACAGGTATGGGAAATGTGATCCAGAATGCTTGGAACCTGGGGCTTTCTGGATAACTGGTCTTTCTGTCATTTAGATCTTTATACCTTAAGTCTACTAGAAACTCATATAAACATTAAATAAACCCAATAGGCTGGTTTTGCTTCCAATAAGGATTAATTATATCTTAGTTGGGATCAAGTACAAGCTACTGTTTTATTATTACAGGTATGAGACCTGTTATCCAGAATGCTCTGGACCTGAGCTTTTCCGTATAATGGATCTTTCTGTAGTTTGGATCTCCATACCTTAAGTCTACTAGAAAATCATATAAACATTATATATACCCAATAGGCTGGTTTTGCTTCCAATAAGGATTAATTATATCTTAGTTGGGATCAAGTACAAGCTACTGTTTTATTATTACACAGAAAAGGAAATGATTTTTAAAAATTTTAATTATTTGGATAAAATAGTCTATGGGAGACGGCCTTTCTGTAATTCTGAACTTTCTGGATAACGGGTTTCCAGATAATGGATCCCATCCTGTACTACAAAAAACACTGAAAACCCAATAGGCTGGTTTTGCCTCCAATAAGGATTAATTATATCTTAGTTGGGGATAAATGGAGAAGGAGAGAAGAACCTGTGATATACCTCTAAGATTTGGGACCTATACAGGGATCCGACTAGGTCAGTGTGTAGAAGTAAATTGAAAGAAAGAGAAAATAGAAAGTACTCCGTATATACCCAAATTGTTGGTTATTAGAGTCCCTTAAATTAAATTTACTTGATAAATCAATTCATTAACCTCCAACCAATCAAATCACCAACATAATTAATTGTATGTAATAGCCTTATAACTGGATTTCTTTTAAATAAAGTAATAAATTATTTGCATTAATTGTGTTCTGTGATTGTTGCTTTCTTAGACTTAAATAATAAAGTAATTAGTAATTAATGAATGCCTCATTCGTTAATTCCACATTATTCCTTTTAAGATTGTTAAATATTAAATAGATGGCATTGATTCATTAATTAAAAAACAAAAAGTGCAAATGCTTAAATCCAGGGGAGAATTGATCTATCCTTAATATGAAAGGAACAGTTCAGTGTGAAAATAAAAACAGGGTAAATAGATCGGCTGTGCAAAATAAAAAAATGTTTCTAATATAGTTAGGCAGGCAAAAATGTAATGTATAAAGGCTGGAGTGAGTGGATGTGTAACATAATAGCCAGAACACTACTTCCTGCTTTTCAGCTCTCTAACTCTGAGTTAGTCAGTGACTATAAGGGAGGCCACATGGGACATAACTGTTCAGTGAGTTTGTAATTGATCCTCATCATTCAGCTCAGATTCAAAAGCAACAGATATGACCCATGTGTCCCCCCCCTCAAGTCTCTGATTGGTTACTGCCTGGTAACCAATCAGTGGAAACCAAGAGAGCTGAAAAGCAGGAAGTAGTGTTCTGGCTATTATGTTACACATCCACTCACTCCAGCCTTTTTACATTATATTTTTGGCTAACTAACTATACTAGATACATTTTATATTTTGCACAGCCTAGAGTCCTGCAGCGGGACGGGCACCCGCAAAAACCTGCGCTAGCCTGCAGGTTGCCAATAGAATTTCCGGGTGCGGGTATAGATGCGGGTCTGCGGGTCAGGCCTTCTCAATAGCGATATTTACTCCTTTTTTCTGATCACGGCAAGTTCCGATGATGCCACTTCCAGTTTACGACAGCACTTCCTGATTCTTGATGGTCAGCGGGTCCGGGTTGCGGGTCCAAACAGGTAAGAATTCGGGTTGCAGATTGCAGGTTGCGGATAGGGGTCCCAAAAAATGGACCTGCGCAGGACTCTAGCACAGCCTATTTACCCAGTTTTTATTTTTTTACTGAACAATTCTTTTAATCTCTAATAAATATAAAGTGCCAGGTGTAAAGGCAGTTCAGTATACTTTGACGCGTCCCTGAGATAGAAAAGATTGAGATAGGGATCTTGGGACAGCTCCACCATCTACAATTTTCATTTTCCATCTATTTCAATGAACTCAAGCGCCCCATTAATTTAATTTTTAATTTAATCTGATCATTAATTCATTTGTGTGGCATCATTTAATCAACTGTAGGATAATTTGATGTAATCATTTGAGGCACCTGGCACTTTATATTTATTAGAGATTAATATTAAGGATAGATCAATTCTCCCTTGGATTTAAGCATTTGCACTTTTTTGTTTTTTAATTAATGAATCACTGCCATTTATTTAATATTTAACAATCTTAAAAGGAATAATGTTGAATTAATGAATGAGGCATTAATTACTAAGAACTTTATTATTTAAGTCTAAGAAAGCAACAATCACAGAACACGATTAATGCAAATAATGTATTACTTTATTTAAAAGAAATCCAGTTATAAGGCTATTACATACAATTAATTATATTGGTGATTTGATTACTTTCTATATTAAAGCTGCTTGTGATACTTTCCACAGCTGGAGATCTTGGGGGATTCAATGGCTACATGTAAACGGTCATTGTTACTGGACTCATCTGTTGAGGTCGGTGGTTTCTGTATGAATTGACTGCCCATTATGATGCATTAAAATACAGATGGAACAAACTTTTTTTTCAGATCACAAGCGTCACGACAACATTTACCTGAATGTTAATCCCTACAGTGATAAAATGGGACACGGGGAGCTGAGAAGCTGCTCCATCTGTTGGGTAGGTCTCTCTGAATGGCTGGTGGAACCTTTCATCTCTTTGTGAAGTCTATATGATGCAAAAACCAGTTTCCAAGTATAAGAATCAGATATTTTCATGAAAGATGGAGCAAACATAACCTAGATCTCACGCCGTGTCCCTATATTGGGACTATAACCAACATTCAGTTCGTTTTAATGACTTTTTGGGGGGAAATTAAGATTATTTTCCATGATGGCAACCCAAGGTTCATATGGTTCAACGTGAGCCTTCTCAGACATCCGTCATTAGTAGAAAATTAGGGTGTAACCAATTACTACAGACATCACGTTCGGCTAGGATTGAGCTGCTACTTATTTGGGATGAAACTTTGGGTGAGGCTTTGTATCAAATGACTCCTATTATAACAAGGGCCAAAGCCCAATGAATTCAGTCCCATGCAGAGATATATAATAAGTATACAGAGCTGGTGCAAGTTCATGGGATATATTGTATTACAGTATGTACTGTACACTCACAACTGCACAACATACACATAAGGTACTCGCACATATACAACTTTATGTCAATGGTAGAAGTATTTACATGGTCGCACAGTCCTTTATATGTTCTTAAAGGAAAAACAACCCCCTTATTAATAAAACCCCTTCCCCGCATAGACCCCCCTTCCCTCCACCCTGAAACTAGCTGCCCCTGGCAAATGCCCCTAACTCTTTACTTACCCCTCGGTGCAGATTCAACAATCAGAGTTCATGGCAGCCATCTTCCGGGTCTTCGGTAATCTGAGAATGAGACCAGCATGGGCGGCACATACGAAGTTGGAGCATTCGCCGAAATTTCAGAAGAGCCGGAAGACTGAATGACCTGGAAGATGGCTGCCATGAACTCCGATCCCTGAATCTGCACCAAGGGGTAAGTAAAGAGTTAGGGGCATTTGCCGGAGGCAGCTAGGTAGGGGGGGGTGGAGGGAGGGGGTATCTATGCGGGGAAGGGTATCATTAATAAGGGGGTTGTTTCTCCTTTAATGCTTATTTTTCTTTTATTAGAATAAACCAGGAAAGTATAACCTGTAGCCCTCAGCTGCTGAACTAAAGGCACATTGAGAGCTGAAGTTTTGGGTGATACATGTTAAAATAAGCCACTGCAACCTGCAGATTCCCCCCTGAAAATTGCAGGGTATCATTTATGGCTCCGTTTGGCCAGTCATACTCCCTGTAATGTCATGTGGACCGCTAAGACACACCCCCCAACGCATCTGGAGTGCAAACCACACCCCTTTTGGCTTTATCTGTATAAATTATAACACAATAGGATGGCAAAATGTATACAGGTTGCACCTTCCTGGAGTAAAAGCTGCCCCTGTGCACAGATCCAAATCCATATACAAAAAAAAACAAATGCCAGCACCAAGGGTGTTTGTAGAAAAAACTTGTATTGTTACATGGTATGTAAAACTGTTTCCAAAAACAAACAAAAACACTTGGTGCTGGTATTCTGATATATATATCTTTTAGTGACTTCAATTAGACAGCCTATGTAATCAAGCCTGCAACTGCTCTCACCCTGCAAAATGTAGGCAATTAAAGTGCACACTTCAATAAAGTTTTTTCCCCTGCACATTTGCATAAAAATGTATTCATAAATCAGAAATGCTTTGGCATATACATGAATAATAACATAATCCACGAGAGGCCCAAGCCTGAGGCAGGGCCCTGAGCACTAAACCATTTAACTTAATATATTGGTAGAACTAATGAGCTACACTTTAGTAGAACGGGAAGCTTTGGAGAATTTACATTAAGTACATATACAGGTATGGGACCTGTTATCCAGAATGCCCAGGACCTGGGGTTTTCTGGATAACGGATCTTTCCATAATTTGGATCTTCATACCTTAAATCTACTAGAAAATCATATAAACATTAAATAAACCCAATAGGCTGGTTTTGCCTCCAATAAGGATTACTTATATCTTAGTTGGGATCAAGTACAAGCGACTGTTTTATTATTACACAGAGAAAGGTAATCATTTTTAAAAATGTGGATTATTTGGATAAAATGGAGTCTATGGGAGACATCCTTCCATAATTTGGAGCTTTCTGCATAATGGGTTTCCGGATAATGGATCCCATACCTGTATAGTACAGTATAATACACAAACGGCTTGAATATCTTGTAAATTATATCCTTATAAACAGTGACAAGTGATGTAATTTTTGTCACATGACTCACTAAAACTTGTGTATTATAATAAATAAAGATCCCCTTGTTGGAAAATATGAGGATATTAGAAGTCACCTCGGAGTTCCATGACCTGTATAAATACAACCCCTTTACTTTTATATGGTCATTGATATTGATATTTTACTATACTTTATTCACTATATAAACATCTAACTGATGACATCAATTCTTTGGAGCACCTTCAGGTTAACTTTTAGTATCTTATAGAATGGTCTATTCTCAGTAACTTTCAATTGGTCTTGATTTTTTTGTTTTAAACTAATTTAAATTTTTTGTCTTCCTCTTCTGACTTTTCCATATTTCAAAGGGGAGGGGGCACTGAAGCCTGCAGTCAAATCAATTCCTCTTTGAGGCTACACTTTTATTGTTACTTTTTATTACCTTTCTTTCTATTTATGCCTTCCTCTAATTATACTCGTCTTTCTTCCAAACGACTGCCTATTAGCTAGATTAAATAGACAACCAGATAGCTACTGAAACTGGAGAGCTGCTGAATAAAAAGCTAAACTCAAAAAAACCCAAATAATAAAAAATGAAAACCAATTGCAAATAGGCTCCTCATATCACTCTCTACATCAAGGGTCTCCAAGCATTTTTTTTTTTTACCCGTGAGCCACATCCAAATGTAAAAAGAGTTGGGGAGCAACACAAGAATGAAAAAAGTTCTTGGGGGTGCCAAATATGGGCTGTGATTGGCTATTTGGTAGCCCCTATGTGGATTGGCAGCCTATAAGAGACTCTGTTTGGCAGTACACCTGGTTTTTATACAACCAAAACTTGCCTCCAAGCCTGGAATTCAAAAATAAGCACCTGTCACTGGGAACAACATCCATGGGGTTGGTGAGGAGCAACTTGTTACCCTTGAGCTACTGGTTGGGGATCACTGCTCTACATCATACTAAAAGTTAATTTAAAGGTTAACAACCCCTTAAAGGAGAAGGAAAGGTTAAAATGAAGTAAGCCTTATCAGAAAGGTCCACCTAAATAAACCAGTAAACTCTCAAAGTAGTGCTTCTCCGAGTCCTCTGTCAAAAGAAACTATGTATTTCTTTCTTTCTATTGTGTACTCATGGGCTTCTGTATCAGAGTTCATGTTTTCAGCTGAAACTTCCAGGGCTAGGGCTTGAGCATGCTCAGTTTGCGCCTCTCCCCCTCCCTCCTCCCCTCCCTGCTGTAATCTGAGCTCAGAGCTGTAAGTGAGCAGTGAGAGACTCAGGCAGGAAGTGATGTCACACCAAGCTAATATGGCAGCTGCTATCCTAAACAAACAGAGACAATGTCTAGAGCTGTTACTCAGGTATGGTAAAGCATTCTGCAGAATAAATATAGCATTCTAGCTTGCACTATTGTGGCTAAGATGTTGGCAATAAACTGTCTTGGAGCTTTCCTTCTCCTTTAAAGCCAGTGGTTGTGACTTCAAGCTCCCATTGGATGACCGACCAATCTCAAGGGTGCCCTTAACTAACAACAAGGATACAGATATAGGAAATAATTTGGATATCAGTCATAGTGCTTCAGGCTGAGCCACTTCAATTTGGAAATCACTTTTAAGCAGACTGGGCACTATACAAATCCCTTAGTTAGCCACATCTTGCCCATGGGAATACCGCTGGACAAGGGTACCACCACCTGCTTCTTTAGCCCAAATTGAGACCGTAAGAAATCAATAGCAACTAGCTCTCGTGAGAGTGTCCCTTTCATTCCATAAGTTTCCAGAGACACCAGTAAAGGTTTGGGACCTGTTATCCAGAATACTCGGGACCTGGATTATGGATCTTTCCGTAATTTGGATCTCCATAGCATATACAAGTCTAATAGAAAATCATGTAAACATTAAATAACCCCAATAGGCTGGTTTTCCTTCCAATAAGGATTAATAATATCTTAGTTGGGATCAAGTACAAGTTACTGTTTTATTATTACACATTTTTAAACATTTGGATTATTTGGATAAAGTGGAGTCTATGGGAGACGGCCTTTCCATAATTCAGGGGTTTCTGGATAACGGATCCTATACCTAGTTCTTTGGAAACCTACAAGTATTTTCTTATGAAAAAGCTCTGCCCTGATACTTGAAAAGCTAAAAATCCAATCTCTACTAATAAACTCTTTTCACCTTTCCCCATTAATTAAAAAAGCAGTACAGACAAACGAGTGCAGCACTGAATGGATTTTACCATAAAACTATGGAAGGCACAGATACACTGATATAGACTGATATAGGGATAACGCTTGCATATAATGTATAGATGCACCAAATCCAGAATTCGGTTCTGGATTCGGCCTTTTTCAGCAGGATTAGGCCAAATCCTTGTGTCTGGCCGAACCAAATCTGAATCCTAATTTGTGTATGTAAATTAGGGGCGGGAAGAGAAATCATGTGACTTTGTCACAAAACAAGGAAGTAAAAAATTTTTTCCACTTTTACCTCCCGCCCATAATTTGCACATGCAAATTAGGATTCGATTCAGTATACGGCTGAATTTTTCACAAAGGTTTCGGCAGAATCCCAAATAGTGGATTCCTAATATAATGTCCCAACTCAGAGCTGCAAGTAAACATCTCCCTAAAATCCCCATAGAAGTTACAATATCTTACATGTTTTGTAGCAGTTAAGCAATAAGAGAGCACCCATACTCGGACATACACAAACACACAAGAATAAAAACACTAACGTTTCTGAATGTCCCACTAGAGAACATATTCAATACTGTTCAGTGCTACTTCCCCTTTAAGGTTTCAGTTTCACCCCCCCAAAGAAAGTAGCAGAGTACACTATGAACCCCGTCCTGAGGCTCAGGGGTTCAATGTTAAAGTGCCAATGCAGTCTTAAAAAGTTATTTACAATTGCAACGAATGTACAGTACCATAAATACTAATGAAATGGGGTTTCCGGTCTGCTGCGGGGGTCACTGAACCAGAACGGCACAAGAATAAAGCAAGAAATTAGTAGAACCCCAATTTTACGTTTTCCAGGGGATCAGAAAAATCCAGGAAAATGTAAAATAAGGGAAATGTATTATGCATAATATATAGGTGGGACCACAAACAACAATGTAAAATGAGGGGACACTTATAATCAGGGGATGTAAAATGGAGGTTCCACTTTATTTGCACCTTATTGTGCTTTATAATATAGTTAGAATATAATCAGAGCACCTTTATAAAATGTACCATTAAAAGAAACATGTTGGTTGTGTATTAAACACCACAACTGAATGTTCAAATACTTGTATCAATTCAGACTGGGAAGAGGAACGCATTGGAGATTTGGTGACATTTATTATTTTAAAACCATTGAGGCTTCAGTTCCTTAACATGCGCTTTGTTGTAGTTTTAAATTTCTTCCTCCCAAGACTTTACAATTTATTTATTGCAGTAGGGGAAAAGGTGGCGTCTCAATCACGACTACTCTGCTTTTGAACAACGGCATGAAAGTGGGGACCCAAGTAGTGATGTGGGGGGCTGGCCTAAACTAGCGGGTGGGTCAGGTTGACTTACACACAATCTCAGCGGGCCACTGCTCACCCCTCCTGCAACCTTACAATGACCCACTTCCTCCACCCTTCAATGCTTTATTACAATACCCCTTCGGTAACATCAGGGCAGAGAGGGCCTATAAATACCGTAGTGCACTGGGTTAGGATGGGGGTCAACCTGCACATCACTAGACCCAAGAAACCGCCCTATTGAATAACCTCTTGTTAACTCTCCATGCTAATTGCCTGCACCCGTAGGTGTAGTCCTGCGCGGTACATATTTATGAAACCCGGACCCGAAGCCCACTACCCAAATCGCAACCTACATATTTACCCACTTTGATCTGCCTTATTACTATAATAACTGCCTTATCCACAACCCAATCCGCCGACCACCATTAAACAGGAAGTGCTGTTGCTGCAAACGGAAGTGACATCATCAAAAGCGGGCAGGGCAGAAAAAGGTTTGTAAAATAGACAATATAACAGAAGATAAGAAATTTAGATGAGACACGCAACCTGACCCACATTTATACCGCACCCAAAACTCCTACCCTCATCGGACAGGGTACTTTTTTTGCGGGTAAAACGCAGGTACCCGACCTGTTGCAGGACTCTACCCACAGGTGCACAACGTTTGCAAAGGAATGAATGAGAGGCAATTCCGAGCATTTTGTTGCTCATCCGCAGAGCTGTAAAACCTACAGGGGCAACAAAGTTCCCCATGGGAAAGGTCAGAGATGCACCACTAACTGGACAAAAATTGTTTAAATCTTTTCACTTGTTATTCTGTTGCCCCCCTGTGAATGGTTTCCCATTTCTAGATGAAAAGCAACCTCAAACCGCTGTGCTTCATATAATAGCACCTAGAACCGCCAGACTGACCCAGCGTATGCTGCATTCATTCATATTAGCACCTTAGTATTTTTTATTTTTTTATTTTTAGGCTCAACCACTATGTGCAAATTTGTAATGGCATTAGATAAAAAAAATTCTGCACAATTTTTTCATTTGTTAAACTTCACCCTTTTCAATAGGCTATAGCAAGGTGTAGGCACCATCCAGCACCCCCCAGCCCCAACGAGCAGGCACAAGGATTCTGGGGACTGTAGTTCTATAACATTTTGACCTAAAATGGATTAAAAAAAAAAAAAAAAAAAAAGAGGGGGAAAATGATGACATTCTATGTTGCCAATTAAGTACTCTAATCAAAGTGAAAATCCATGCTCCAACGCTTTCCAAGTGGACAGGTGACACCACGTCTACTGGTACAATCATCCCGAAAAAAAAAAATTCAGCTAATTCAAGACTTATTTCTTTTGTTGAAACGAGTTTTTAAGCACCAGTTTAATAGCTTGATTTGCTTGGTATGTAACACAATATTGCTGATTATTCCGTCATACAATTCAAACGAAGCTTGCAATAAAAGTTGGGGGGTAAGCAACTGCCTTCAGGGGGTCCTATAATTACATGTGTTCGTTCAACTGGTTCTTTAAGTTACTGCACATTTGTGGATAGATATCGGTTAGAAAGCCTCCTAAATACGGCTACGGCCTGGAAGGAGAAGCAAGTGTTAGTAGAATAATATATTAGTGTCGGCATTCAATAGAACATGCAGTACAGTGTTCTGCTTCATGGTTCCAAAGAATGTACTTCTGTCTCCTCAAGGGCAGAAGATCATTGACTCGAACATTTAAAGCTTGAAGTGAGATACGGTCATAACTAAATACAGGTAAATGTGCTTTATAAACTGATACACGTTAAGCATATCCTAAGTCTATGAGGTGCTATTTCAGAAGGTTTGGGGGGAACTGGAGAAACACAAAGGCTGCGCCACTTTATTTGGACTTAACGGGTTCCCTTTCCAGCCACCGGACACGGACTTTCTGTTTGTAATGGTACTCCTTCAGGAAGTCTTGTAGCATTGAGGGCAGGGGAAGGAAATCGATTCCATCATAGGTAGTGGACCTACAGATAACCGCCCGGCAGATATACTGCAGACTGAACGGGAAGGTTCTGTTTAAGGGGACAGTAAGCAAAGGTTCGAAAAACATGCAAGAGCTAGGATCTTTATAATGTTCTAAAAGCCCCGTGACGGTGGATGAGTGAAACACACACGGGTCGTGAGCGTCAAAGCTAAAGTTATGGTTCCACTGCTCAATGCGAGCGTGCAAAGATCGGTTGTAGCGCCGGAAGCTCACGGAGAACAGATAATCCTCTTGTGCCGAGTCCCTGAGCAAAAATGTGCCTTCCGGCTTGCCTTCCAGGAGAGCCTCTGCCTCGTATCGATCCATGACGCCCCAGTAACACGGGTTGCTCATAATCTCAATCAAGTCCGGCACAAGGCAGTGAATGTAGTCAATCTGCGTGTGGACTTTCCAGGCCCCTTGTTTGTTGATTTGGGTATGGCTGTCTCCGGAAAACTGCCGTTGCTTCTGCCTCCGGGACTGCAGACAGAGAGTGGTGGTATCTTCTTCAGACTCGCAACCCCCTTGACAAGCGGCATTCGCATCCCCAGACATGTCGGCCATGCCAGGTGCTAGTTTTGGTCCAAGCTTATAAACTGGGTTCACTTGTGCGGCAGCCTCAAAGGTGTGGATTTGGGCGTTGGGAGGTGGGTCGACACCCTCTTCGATACTAAGTCGGCGCCTTTCGCGCAACCGATCTTCTTCGTCCTCAGTCGAAATAGACTGGTCAAACGTTTCCAAAAAACTCGGATGTGGGCTCACAGGGGCTGTATGTTGTTTTATCAGATGCCATTTTTGTGCCAGGTCTGATCCAGGGGGGAAAGGACATTTCTCGAGCATGAGCTCAGACAGATGTATTTTTCTCTTGTTAGTAAAGAGGGGCTTTGATGGTCTGTTATAGGTTCTGATTGGGAAACACAGGCCAACAGTCTCATTAAGTCTTTGCCTTAAGCTGTGACTCCCTACAGCTCTGCTCCCCATAGTCTCCATGTCATGGACAGAGCTTGTTCCGTGTCTTCTTTCTCTCCTTTGTAGGCCACTCCTTGTTCTGCAGATTTTTTTGTCAGGGTCGAAAGAATTTTGAGTTTTAGTGGAGCAAGAATGTTTTTTCTTTGCACCCCAGGGCGCATGGCGGGTGTAAGAGTCCCTGCGAGCTAGCCGGGTGCCGGCACTCAGCCCAGAGTCATTATCTTTTTCTACACTGATCTCAACAACTTGGGGCATTTCACTAACACAGTTCTGACTCCTCCTACTTGAGCTCCCGCTGGGACCGGGGCTTAGCTCAGAGGTAATGTTCTGTTGCAATGGTCCAATAGAAAGCCTGGCAGACTGGTCAGAGGCATTTTCAATTTTATCCATCCCTCGTAAACATCTGTTTGCGTTAACATCGACTGCGTCATTTTGGTTTGCATCGTCGTCGTGGCTGAAGAGATTCTGGCATCGGTACTTGAAGGTGTTCCACATCTTTTCCACTTTTTCCATTGATCAACTGACCTGCACGAAAGAAAAAACACTTAATAAACTAGAAATTGAAAAGAAAAAGCAATAGCTGTAAGGACAATTAGCCTGGCCTGTGAGTGCACCCCCCCACTCTATAAACATACATATCGCCTGCTTTCTATAAACACATATAATAAATAAATATATATATATATATATATATATATATATATATATATATATATATATATATATATATATATATATATATATATATATATATATACTGTTCTCTATAAACATATACTGTATATATAGACTGTTCTCTATAAACATATATATATCGCCTGCTCTCTATAAACATATATATCGCCTGCTCTCTATAAACATATTTATCTCCTGCTCTCTATAAACATATTTATCTCCTGCTCTCTATAAACATATATATCGCCTGCTCTCTATAAACATGTATCGCCTGCTCTCTATAAACATGTATCGCCTGCTCTCTATAAACATGTATCGCCTGCTCTCTATAAACATGTATCGCCTGCTCTCTATAAACATGTATCGCCTGCTCTCTATAAACATGTATCGCCTGCTCTCTATAAACATGTATCGCCTGCTCTCTATAAACATGTATCGCCTGCTCTCTATAAACATGTATCGCCTGCTCTCTATAAACATGTATCGCCTGCTCTCTATAAACATGTATCGCCTGCTCTCTATAAACATGTATCGCCTGCTCTCTATAAACATGTATCGCCTGCTCTCTATAAACATGTATCGCCTGCTCTCTATAAACATGTATCGCCTGCTCTCTATAAACATGTATCGCCTGCTCTCTATAAACATGTATCGCCTGCTCTCTATAAACATGTATCGCCTGCTCTCTATAAACATGTATCGCCTGCTCTCTATAAACATGTATCGCCTGCTCTCTATAAACATGTATCGCCTGCTCTCTATAAACATATATAGCCTGCTCTCTATAAACATATATATCGCCTGCTCTCTATAAACATATTTATCTCCTGCTCTCTATAAACATATTTATCTCCTGCTCTCTATAAACATATTTATCTCCTGCTCTCTATAAACATATTTATCTCCTGCTCTCTATAAACATATATATCGCCTGCTCTCTATAAACATGTATCTCCTGCTCTCTATAAACATATATATCGCCTGCTCTCTATAAACATATTTATCTCCTGCTCTCTATAAACATATTTATCTCCTGCTCTCTATAAACATATTTATCTCCTGCTCTCTATAAACATGTATCGCCTGCTCTCTATAAACATGTATCGCCTGCTCTCTATAAACATGTATCGCCTGCTCTCTATAAACATGTATCGCCTGCTCTCTATAAACATGTATCGCCTGCTCTCTATAAACATGTATCGCCTGCTCTCTATAAACATGTATCGCCTGCTCTCTATAAACATGTATCGCCTGCTCTCTATAAACATGTATCGCCTGCTCTCTATAAACATGTATCGCCTGCTCTCTATAAACATGTATCGCCTGCTCTCTATAAACATATATAGCCTGCTCTCTATTGCCCCGCCAAAGACGTCACAAAAGAGGTGGGGCAAGCAGGCATGCGGCTATAAAAACGGAAATCGGAGGCCGGCAGTTGAAGGTGGCGGAAGAGCTCGACCCGGACCGGTCATCCACTCGCAAACGGGGGTAAGGGGTCGGCCTGAGCCAGACCGACCCACGGGTATCAGGCCGGCCTGCATATCACTACTATAAAAATATATAGCCTACTCTATAAACATATAAACATGGTTGCTTGGTAACTTGGACCCTAGCAACCAGATGGCTGAAATTGCAAACTGGAGAGCTGTTGAATAAAAAGCTAAATAACTCAAACCACAAATAATAAAAAATGAAAACCAATTGCAAATTCTCTGAGAATATCCCTCTCTACATCATACTAATAGTTAATTCAAAGGCAAACAACCCCTTAAACAACAAGTTTAAAAACCAAACACTAACATATTTGCTGTAACCAGTAAAATAAAAGGTCATAGCACCATTGCATACACACGATTGGAAGCATTTACATGCCCAGCCACACCCACTGCCGGCCCTAATAATGGCCACACCCCTTCCCACCCACTGAAATGGAGGTGTGTGCCAGATGCATCAATTATCTGTTAAATCCAAGCATTGCAGAAAAGGAGACTGGCACTTTAGCCCACTAGTCCTGCAAGGGAGTCTGGCCTCACAAATAATGTTGTTAGAGAACAAATAATAAAACATTCCAGCATAAAATAGAAATTAGCTTTTTTTCTAAAGAAACTGAACTGAAATTTCCTGAAAAACAAAATAACCAACAAGCATTTTAGCAGAAGTTCTGTGCAGCTGAAAGGCATTTTTCCTTGAGTTGGAGAAAGTCTTGGCACGAGCTCGCGCCAAAAGAAACAGCGAGGCTGGAAAGTGAATGGATCTCTGTTCCACTTCCTCTAGATAAATCCGTCTATTTTATTTTACAGTCTGAGCATTTACATCACATCTGCCCTTTACACTTCACCACTTTTATACACGAAAAAGAAACAGATCAACCCCGGCAATCCAAGAAGAAACACCGCAGAGCTAAAATCAGCAGCCCTCTCCCCGGGGTTGGGTCGTCACTTTAGAAATGATTCCCTAAATTGGCCACATTCATTTGGGAATTCGTTTTAAGGCCACACTGGTTATGGGAGGGAGTTTGTGTTAAACGAAATAATGTCACAGCTTTTGGGTCCAGTGTTCATGAGCGAGACAAATAGGCAACATCTGTTTTCTATAGTTGGACCTCACTTCTACATCTCCAAATTCTCTCTAGTAAAGCAGGAAAACAACCAGTTTATCTCAATATATTGCATTATCTTTATTTACAGTAGGAGGTACATTATCCCTTATAATACATGAGTGATACTCAGAGTTCCCTGTATAACTCAGCCTGCAGCCTTGTGCCTTTATATGGTCACAGAACAACCCCTCAGTGACTTCTAATATCCTTATCATTTACAGTAGGGGGTACATTATCTCTTATAATACATGAGTGATACTCAGAGTTCCCTGTATAACTCAGCCTGCAGCCTTGTGTCTTTATATGGTCACAGAACAACCCCTCAGTGACTTCTAATATCCTTATCATTTACAGTAGGGGGTACATTATCCCTTATAATACATGAGTGATACTCAGAGTTCCCTGTATAACTCAGTCTGCAGCCTTGTGCCTTTATATGGTCACAGAACAACCCCTCAGTCACTTCTAATATCCTTATCATTTACAGTAGGGGGTACATTATCCCTTATAATACATGAGTGATACTCAGAGTTCCCTGTATAACTCAGTCTGCAGCCTTGTGCCTTTATATGGTCACAGAACAACCCCTCAGTGACTTCTAATATCCTTATTTACAGTAGGGGGTACATTATCTCTTATAATACATGAGTGATACTCAGAGTTCCCTGTATAACTCAGCCTGCAGCCTTGTGCCTTTATATGGTCACAGAACAACCCCTCAGTCACTTCTAATATCCTTATCATTTAAAGTAGGGGGTACATTATCCCTTATAATACATGAGTGATACTCAGAGTTCCCTGTATAACTCAGCCTGCAGCCTTGTGCCTTTATATGGTCACAGAACAACCCCTCAGTGACTTCTAATATCCTTATCATTTAAAGTAGGGGGTACATTATCCCTTATAATACATGAGTGATACTCAGAGTTCCCTGTATAACTCAGCCTGCAGCCTTGTGCCTTTATATGGTCACAGAACAACCCCTCAGTGACTTCTAATATCCTTATCATTTAAAGTAGGGGGTACATTATCCCTTATAATACATGAGTGATACTCAGAGTTCCCTGTATAACTCAGCCTGCAGCCTTGTGCCTTTATATGGTCACAGAACAACCCCTCAGTGACTTCTAATATCCTTATCATTTACAGTAGGGGGTACATTATCCCTTATAATACATTAGTGATACTCAGTTCTCCATCCTGTATAACCCGTGCCTTTATATGGTCATGACACTCCTCTGTGACTTTAAGATACGATCCACAAAATAAAAAAAGGTTACAATTGAAATGCAGTGCTAAAGGGGTGTTTCACCTTTAAGTTAACGTTTAGAATGTCATTGAAGGGCTAATTCTAGGCAATTTTTCAATTGGTCTGTATTTTTTCTTTTTTCTAGTTTATGAATGATTTGCCTTCTTCTTCTGACTCTTTCCAGCTTTCAAATGAAGAGTCACTGACCCCATCTAAAAAGAAATGCTCTGTAAGGCTAAAAATGTATTGTTACTTTTTATTACTCATCTTTCTATTCAGGCCTCTCCTATTCATATTCCAGTCTCTTATTCAAATCAGTGCATGGTTGCTAGGGGGATTTGGACCCTAGGAACCAAATGGCTGAAATTACAAACTGTTGAATAAAAAAAGCTAAATAAGTCATAAACCACAAATAATAAAAAATGAAAACCAATTGCAAATTGTCTCAGAATATCCCTCTCTACGTCATACTAAGAATTAATTTAAAAGTGAACAACCAGCCTGCCTGGGTCAGTGACCAATCACAACAGAGGCCTATGGCAATTGTTTGTTTCATCATCTCAGACCTGGAGAAAACTCAAATAAAAGGAATCAAAGTACAAACAAAGGAGACATTTACTCAAGGTACAGCCGGCAGCCAGTGTACATGAAGGTATTAGACAGCAGGGATTTCTACTGCGGGAATTTATAGTCTCGGCAGAATCCTTCTCATAGCACATTAATCTGGGCGCAATTCCCTGGCAAACCCTTTGGCAGCTTAAACATTAAATATGGCCCAGGCCTGTGTGTTTGATTTTGGGTGAGATTGGACTGAGCCTTTGTTAATATCAAAAGGAATTAAAAGGAATTTAAAGGACAATAAAAAAAAAGTTCAGGTTCATGGTGAACAAGCTCTTTTATACAGTACATACTGGGGAATACGCTAAATATTGGGCTCTGAGTAACAAGGATTTCAGGGTGTTCTGTAAAGTACAAGTATGGGACCTATTAGAATACTCGGGGTTTTCCGGGTAACGAATCTTTCCAGAATTTGGATCTTCAAACTACTAAAAATCACGTAAACATGAAATAAACCCAATAGGCTGGTTTTGCTTCCAATAAGGATTAATTATATCTTAGTTGGGATCAAATACAAGTGACTGTTTTTTTTTTACAGGTATGGGACCTGTTATCCAGAATGCTCATGACCTGGGGTTTTCCGTATAACAGATCTTTACATAATTTGGATCTTCATACCTTAAGTCTACTAGAAATTCATATAAACATTAAATAAACCCAATAGGCTGGTTTTGCTTCCAATATGGATTAATTATATCTTAGTTGGGATCAAGTACAAGTTACTGTTTTATTATTACAGGTATTGGACCAGTTATCCAGAATGCTCAGGACCTGGGGTTTTCTGGATAAAGGATCTTTCTGTAATTTGGATCTTCATACCTTAAGTCTACTAGAAAATCATATAAACATGAAATAAACCCAATAGGCTGGTTTTGCTTCCAATAAGGATTAATTATATCTTAGTTGGGATCAAGGACAAGTGACTGTTTTTAAAAAATTGGATTATTCGGATAAATCGGAGTCTATGGGAGATGGGATTTCTGTAATTCGGAGCTTTATGGATTAACGGATCTCATACCTGTACTTTTGTATAACTGCTGCTAGTCTACGTCTGGTGCTGCCATTGGCTAAAGTTAACATAATTCAGCCTAGCAATCACAATGGCAGCTTCCTAAACATTGCCGTTTTGTACTGAGTGATAGCACTGCTAGCTCTGGCACATGCACTTGCATTTCTGCCCATAGTTTCACAAGTCTTTTACGTGGATGGCAACAGAAAACCACAATATCAATCTGCAAAGCCAAAAAACATTATCTCTCTCTCTCTCTCTGGGTTCTCACTGCAGATGCCAAACCTAAAGAGCTACATCTTCAGCCAAGTCTGACGGGCTGTGCACTGGGTATGTCTGGCCAAATGTCCTGCAGGCTACAAGGAAAGGGATTATAACACAACAGGAAGGCTATGGCCAGAGATAAAGAAAATTGAAGCAAGACCATGGCAGCTTAAACGAGTATTCTAGGGATGCATTGAATCCATTATTTTGAATTCGGCCGAACCCCCGAATCATTTCCGAAAAATTTGTCTGAATACAAATGACCTCCCCGCCCCTAATTTGCATATGCAAATAACGATTTGGATTTGGTTCGGCCAGGCATAATGATTCAGCCAAATCTGAATCCTGCTGAAAAAGCCCAAAATAGTTAAACACAACGAAACACAGAAACTAGGGAGAAAGAGGCAAATAATTATACACAGGATAATACACAGGTTTTTATGGATATTAAACTACCTACACACAATGGCAGACCCAAAAGAGCAGCAGTCGTACAACATAATGCTTTTAACATAATGTTGAAACTTACTCTCCAGTCCTCCCTCCTACAGATACAGGTATGAGACCAGTAATCCGGAAACCCCTTATCCAGAAAGCTCCGAATTACAGGAAGACCATCTCCCATAGAGTTCAATATAACCAACTAATTACATTTTTTTTTCCTTTTTCTATGAAATAATAAAACAGTCACTTGTACTTGATCCCAACTAAGATATAATTAATCCTTATTTGAGGCAAAACCAGCCTATTGGCTTTATTTAATGTTTATATGATTTTCTAGTAGACTTAAGGTATGAAGATCCAAATTTCGGAAAGATACGTTATCCGGAACCCCAGGTCCCGAGCATTCTGGATAACAGGTCACATGCCTGTACTTGATACCAACTAAGATATAATTAATCCTTATTGGAGGCAAAACCAGCCTATTGGGTTTATTTAATGTTTAAATTAAATGTTAGTAGACTTAAGGTATGAAGATCTGAATTACGGAAAAGTCCATTATCTGGAAAACCCAGGTTCCGAGAATTCAGGATAACAGGTCCCATACCAGTCATAAGTGTCAGGCAACTCTCTTTGTGTCTTTAGCCTTAAACGGGTGGTTTGCCTTTAAGTCAATGTTTAGTATGTTATAGAATGTCCAATTATAAGCAACTTTTCAATTAGTCTTCATTATTTATTTTTTTATAGTTTTTGGATTATTTGCCGTCTTCTTTTTCTTCTTCTGAATCTTTCCAGCTTTCAAATGGGGGTCACTGACCCCATCTAAAAAACAAATGCTCTGTAAGGCTACAAATGTATTGTTATTGCTACTTTTTATTCCTCCTCTTTCTATTCAGGCCTCTCCTATTCATATTCCAGCCTCTTATTCACATCAGTGCATGGTTGCTAGGGGAATTTGGGCCCTAGCAACCATATGGCTGAAATTACAAACTGGAGAGCTGTTGAATAAAAAGCTAAATAATTCAAAACCCACAAATAATAGAAAATGAAAACCAATTTCAAATTGTCTCAGAATATCCCTCTCTACATCATACTAACAGTTAACTCTGTTAACGGTACTATACTATATTATATTGTAATCTGGACCCACAAGGCTATTTTTCTGCACCTAGGTCAGGAATTTGGTAAAGTTGAAGGAATGTTACCAATGTTGTTACATGCTGGAAGGCATACAAGCAAAGCCGCCTCAGTTGTTATGTCAGCCGCCTGTAAAAAATACACACATGGCCCTTTAAGAGCATGTTGTAACGGACACTTTATAATCTAAAACTCAGAAGCACCCGTGCATAAGTCTTGATTCCCCCCAGTCACTCTCATTATAAACAACACAGACTGGTTCACATTTTATTAACAGGACAGTCCCGTGCCATTCACAGAATTCAGAATTAGGGGCAAATCAAAGGGTGAAAATAGAGTTCAACACAACGTGTCACCCCCCCGGCTCGCTATCAAACTCACGCAGGATTTTACAGGCATATTTAGCAAAAAGAACAAAACAGAGCTCTGTCCCTCCAAATCCTACACAAGTGAATAGAGAGTTGGGTGAACTGTATTTTCACTGTTTAATAGCTAGTTCACCTTTAAGTTTAGTTTTGTTATAAAAAGGTTCTATTCTTAGCAGCTTTTCCATTGGTCTTTATTTTATATTCTTAACAGTTTTTGAATCATTTGCATTCCTCTTTCAGGCTTTCAAATAGGAAGATAATGACTGCAGTATCCAAAAACTGCTGCTCTGTTAGGCTACATTATTACCTATGTTTCCACTCAGTCCCTCTCCTATGCACCTTCCAGTCTTGCGTACAAACCATTGCCTGGTTGCTAGTGTAAGCTGGACCCTAGCAACCATAACAATTGGAGAGCTGCTGAATAACTAAAAATAAAAAATTGTGACTGCATTGAGTGCATATCGTCACTCAATGGGGTGTTATTTACTAAAATCAAAATTTATCTCATATTTTATTTAAAAAAAAAAACACGACTAATCTCCCATGCCCAATTTTAGCTTTTTTATTTAAAAAAAAAAACTCTATTTAATTGGATCGCAGAAAACCTTAACAAAATCGAGCAAAAACCTGAATCGATGTAGACAGTGGTATTCTGAGACAATTTGAAATTGGTTTGAATTTTTTATTATTTGTGGTTATTTAGCTTTTTATTCAGCAGCTCTCCAGTTTCCAATTTCAACCATCTGGTTGGTAGGGTCAGAATTCCCCTAGTAACCATGCACTGATTTGAATAAGAGACTGGAATATGAATAGGAGAGGCCTGAATTAGAGTCCTGCGCGAAACCAATTTGTTAAAAATGAACCCGACCAGCAACCGGACCCACATACTTCCCTGCTTGGAGCAACTACCCCAGGGGTCCCCAACTGCCAGGCCACAGACAGTCCTGAAGTGGGCTGCCGAACAATTATAGCGGCGTGCCTAATTTAACGCCGACCCCTCTTCGCAAAAAAAATTTGGCTCTTCTTTGGTCCCTGGGCCAAAAAAGGTTGGGAACCCCTGCGCTACCAACGCAAGTACCTTATCCGCAACCCGATCCGCTGACCATCAAGAAACAGGAAATGCTGTCATTGTAAACCGGAAGTGACATCATTAGAAGTAGGTGTGATCAGAAAAAAAGGAGTAAAACTCGCTATTGAGACTAGACCCGTAAACCCCGAGAACTGCGTCTATACCCGCTCCCAAAACTTCATCCTGCAACCCGCAGGGTACCGCTGGTTTTTGCAGATAACCCGTGGGTAGCCGACCCGCTGAATACAAAGATGAGGAATAAAAATGAGCAATAACACTACATTTGTAGCCTTACAGAGCATTTGTTTTTTAGATGGGGTCAGTGACCCCCATTTGAAAGCTGGACAGAGTCAAAAAAAGGCAAATAATTTACAAAGGAAGAAAACATAAAGACCAATTGAAAAGTTGCTTCGAATTAGTCATTCTAAAAACATACTAAAAATGAACTGAAATATGAACCACATATAATGCAAGTGCTACCCAGCAGCAGAGCCGGATGAAATACTTCTATAAAGCCCAGAGCATGACAGTTGCTGGCAGTTAAGTGGGTCAGTTTCCCACCTCAGAGCAGCTGTTAGGGGGGGAAGCGAGGGACTAATTCCACTCCTGTAGGAGCAGGACAGCGAAATATTATTCATTCATCTATTTGATGGGCATGAGGGGCATAATCTGCTTTTTCTGTCTGAGCAGCCTTTAAGTCTCTGCTGGCCGATTAAGAGCAGACAGACGGGGGAATACAAGTAATAAATAAATAAAAAGCAAAATTGAAGATTTAATTTTCATGGTAAAATGACAAAAATAAACATGGCCACAGAATTACCTTAATGATGATATCTCTGAGCCCCATTCTCCATGGTGAAAGATGAAAGTTTACCGGTTTAAAGAAACATGGGAATTAAAGCATATTTCCAGTGTCGGGATGCCTGTAAGTGCCGACGACGTTCCGGTTCCAAGGCAATGGGATCACAAGAGCGACCCACGAAAAAGAGGAAATATCTCCGATTTCAACATAAATTGGCCCCACTGCTCACAGCTCAACATTCGCTCCTGGAAGGGAAGAAATAAAGGGAGTTTAATTCATTATTAATATTATCAACAGGTCCCACCGTGGGCCCAACTCTCTCAGCAATTACATACAGCAACTGCCACACTGTATAGGTTTTAAAGAGGCCCACAATAAAAACCCTGAAAAAAATTTATTTTTTTGCCTAATAAAGGAAAGCATAATTCTAGGCAACTCTGCTATATACATTCACTATACGTGTTCTATGTTTTTTTTAAGCTATTTGCATTTGTATTGCTATTGAAATCAGTGTAAGTCTGTCCCTTTTTATTCTCTGCACTGGTGGTTCAGACTGTTGATACAATGTAGGAAAAGACAGCTAATTAACAGAGCAGTCTTTGCTGCTGGGGAACTAAGGCTTTTGCAACATTGCTTAAAAACTAACAACAAGGAGTTAAAGGAACAGCAACACCAAAAAATGAAACTATTTTAAAGTAATGAAAATATAGTGTACTGTTGTGTTGCACTGGTAAAACTGTTGTGTTTGCTTCAGCAACAGTACTATAGTTTATATAAACAAGCTGCTGTGTAGCCATGGGGACAGCCATTCAAGCACAGGATACACAGTAGATAACAGATAAGTACTACTATAGTTTATATAAACAAGCTGTTGAGTAGCCATGGGGGCAGCCATTCAAGCACAGGATACACAGTAGATAACAGATAAGTACTACTATAGTTTATATAAACAAGCTGTTGAGTAGCCATGGGGACAGCCATTCAAGCACAGGATACACAGTAGATAACAGATAAGTACTACTATAGTTTATATAAACAAGCTGTTGAGTAGCCATGGGGGCAGCCATTCAAGCACAGGATACACAGTAGATAACAGATAAGTACTACTATAGTTTATATAAACAAGCTGTTGAGTAGCCATGGGGGCAGCCATTCAAGCACAGGATACACAGTAGATAACAGATAAGTACTACTATAGTTTATATAAACAAGCTGTTGAGTAGCCATGGGGGCAGCCATTCAAGCACAGGGTACACAGTAGATAACAGATAAGTACTACTATAGTTTATATAAACAAGCTGTTGAGTAGCCATGGGGGCAGCCATTCAAGCACAGGATACACAGTAGATAACAGATAAGTACTATAGTTTATATAAACAAGCTGTTGAATAGCCATGGGGGCAGCCATTCAAGCACAGGATACACAGTAGATAACAGATAAGTACTACTATAGTTTATATAAACAAGCTGTTGAGTAGCCATGGAGGCAGCCATTCAAGCACAGGGTACACAGTAGATAACAGATAAGTACTACTATAGTTTATATAAACAAGCTGTTGAGTAGCCATGGGGGCAGCCATTCAAGCACAGGATACACAGGAGATAACAGATAAGTACTACTATAGTTTATATAAACAAGCTGTTGAGTAGCCATGGAGGCAGCCATTCAAGCACAGGGTACACAGTAGATAACAGATAAGTACTACTATAGTTTATATAAACAAGCTGTTGAGTAGCCATGGGGGCAGCCATTCAAGCACAGGATACACAGGAGATAACAGATAAGTACTACTATAGTTTATATAAACAAGCTGTTGAGTAGCCATGGGGGCAGCCATTCAAGCACAGGATACACAGATAACAGATAAGTACTACTATAGTTTATATAAACAAGTTGTTGAGTAGCCATGGAGGCAGCCATTCAAGCACAGGGTACACAGTAGATAACAGATAAGTACTACTATAGTTTATATAAACAAGCTGCTGTGTAGCCATGGGGCAGCCATTCAAACACAGGATACACAGTAGATAACAGATAAGTACTACTATAGTTTATATAAACAAGCTGCTGTGTAGCCATGGGGGCAGTCATTCAAGCACAGGATACACAGTAGATAACAGATAAGTACTACTATAGTTTATATAAACAAGCTGTTGAGTAGCCATGGGGGCAGCCATTCAAGCACAGGATACACAGTAGATAACAGATAAGTACTACTACATTTTATATAAACAACCTGCTGTATAGCCATGGGGGCAGCCATTCAAAGCGGAAAAATGAGAAGCGGCACAGGATACACAGTAGATACCAGGTAAGCTCTGTAGTATACAATGGGATTCTGCAGAGTTTATCTGTTATCTACTGTGTATCCTGTGCTTAAATGGCTACTGTGCCTGCTGTTTATAAAGCAGCACAAGGGAGACATAACTAAATAAAGCTGCTGGAGAGCAAACACAGAATAGGAAAGTTAATATCATGTAAGGAGGGATCTTTTATACAGAATGCTTGGGACCTGCTGGGGATTATCGGTAACGGGTTTTTTTCCCATAATTTGCAACGTTGTGAATAAAATCTTACACACAGAGATCTAATTAAAGAACCCAACCCCATCAGTGTGTCATCAACATGGATTTCTTCCCATCCATTATAAGTCATTATCTTGTTATAAATAATCAGCAAGTTGGGCAAGAAGAAGAGACAAGGGAAGTGGCGCTGCTGGGAAATAAATCAGAAGACTATAACTATAACTAGCTGTGTGTGTATCCTAAACCTCCACTTCTGCAAAGCCAAGTACTGATTTCACGACCATTATTTTAAAGGAGAACTAAACCCTAAAAATTAATATGGCTAAAAATGTCCTATTTTATATAGTGAACTTATTGCACGAGGCTAAAGTTTGAGCTTGTCAATAGCAGCAATGATCCAGGACTTCAAACTTGTCACAGGGGGTCACCATCTTGGAAAGTGTCTGTGACACTCACATGCTCAGTGGGCTCTGATTGGCTGTTGAGAAGCTAAGCTTAGGGCTCGTACTAATTATCCAGCAGAAAATGAGCTTCCCTGGCTGTAATATAAGCTGATGCTACAGGTTTGCTGATTATTCAATTCTGATGCTAATTGCACTGGTTTCTGTGCTGCCATGTAGTAATTATGTGTATTAATTACTAATCAGCCTTATATTGTGACATTTCTATTCTATGTGTACTGTATATTGTGAGTGGGTCCCTAAGCTCAGTAAGTGACAGCAGCACAGAGCATGTGCAGTGAATCAGCAGAAAAGAAGATGGGGAGCTACTGGGGCATCTTTGGAGACACGGATCTTTACTGCTAAAGGGCTGTGGTTGCCTTGGGCTGGTACAGAAGCACAAAACATCATGTACAACATTTCTACCTACTTCTTTAGTTAGGCTTTAGTTCTCCTTTAAAACAAAATCCAGAACAGCAGCTACCTATGAAAATTCACTAGTCAAATAAAAGTATCATCAGGTTCTATGAAGGACTGACAAAATCAGCTGGGAGCAGTCAGATCAACAGAAAAGCTGAATTGGAAAACCTGATATTAAAGGGTGGTTCACAAATTCTAAGCAATGTTTCAATTTGTCTTCATTGTTTCTTTTTCTTAGTTTTTTAGTTATTTGCCTTTTTCTTCTGATTCTTTCCAGCTTTCAAAGGGGGGGGGGGGGGGGTCACTGACCAGATCTTAAAAAATCAAATGCTCTGTAAGGCTACAAACGTATTGTTACTTTTTATTACTCAACTTTCGATTCATGGCCTCTCCTATTCAAATTCCTCTTATTTAAATCAGTGCATGGTTGCTAGGGGAATTTGGATCCTAGCAACCAGATGGCTGGAATTACAAACTGGAGAGCTGCTGAATAAAAAGCTAAATAGCTCAAAAACCACAAATAGTAAAAAATGGAAACCGAATGCAAATTTTCTCAGAATATCCCTCGCTACATCCTATTAACTAATTTAATTTAAAGGTGAACAATCCCCTTTATAAATACTGTCATGACTGACCCACAAACCCTAATGCATCAGCGCCTCAGACATTTGCTGCCTCTACCAGTTTCATCTCACACCTTTGCAACTCTAATCCAGAAAAAAACTAATTTTCACGTTTAGGTTACGAAAACATAGGACCATGGCTTAATTCCTGGCATTTGGCCTCATGCCCAATCAATAGTGTGAGTTACAGGTACAAGTTAAGCCAACGACAAAGGATGAGCCCTAAAGGGCAAGTAAACAATGACTTCTGCACCATGGGTTAAATACGCTGTGTTCCAGTCATGACCAGTGAAAGCCAGTGCTGATGACGATGATGATGATGAAGAAGATTCTGCAGTCGGGGGGAAAGACAGAGCCTAGAGGCATCTTGCAGTAATGTCATTTCCATTCCAGCACACAGACATCTATTACTTTCATGCTTTAGTGGATATCCAGAATGCAGGCGTTTTCCGGATAACAGATCTTTTCCATAATTCAGATCTCCATACTTTAAGTCTACTAGAAAATCACCCAATAGGCTGGTTTTGCCTCCAATATTAATTATATCTTAGTTGGGATCAAGTACAAGCGACTGTTTTATTATTACACAGAAAAAGGAAATAATTTTTTAAACTGTGAATTATTTGATTAAAATGGAGTCCATGAAAGACAGCTTTCCTCTAATTTGCAGCTTTCTGGATAACGGGTGTCCGGATAACGGATCCCACACCTTTATTACAGTCTTTGTAGTGCCAAGTAAATGGTAATATCAACTTTTATTTCCCCCCGATTTTTCCCATAGCACAACACAGAAGGGTAATACAATAATGTATTTACAGTTCTAAAGCCGGGTATATTGCAATGTAAAAATGAAACAAAAGTGTAAAATTTTTGGAAACTGAATTAAAAGGCCAGTAATAATTATGGATGCACTGAATCCAGGATTCGGCCTTTTACAGCAGGATTCGGACAAATCCTTCTGCCCGGCCGAAATGAATCCGAATCCTAATTTGCATATGCAAATTATGGGCAGGGAGGAAAATCGCATGACTTTTTTGTCACAAAACAAGTAGAAAATGTTTACCCCTTCCCACCCCTAATTTGCATATGCAAATTAGGATTCGGTTCGGTATTCGACCAATCCTTTGTGAAGGATTCGGGGTTCGGCTGAATCCAAAATAGTGGATTCAGTGCACCCCTAGTAATAATATCTGACTATGCAGAAACAGAACAACCATTAAGCAGAATAGAGATTCCTCCCAAAATATCTCTTACTTTTATTCTGGGTTCCAGTAAATTGTGCTGCCTGGATGTGATAGGGGGTAACCATTATCCAATCCTAATCTATATCTTCAACCATATAAATGGGCATCAGCTCCAGACAGTCACCTCTTTTTCACTGTTCAAGTGCCAAACACTGGGAAACAACCCAAATGTGCCCATGGCCACTGCTCCCACCTTTATACCATGAGCTTTACACAAGCTATCCTGCAGGGGTGGCTCGCCTTTAAGTTAAATTGTCCATTAGTCTTCATTTTTTAAATAGTTTTTGAATTATTTGTCTTCTTCTGACTGTTTCCACCTTCCAAATGGGGGTCACTGACCCCCATCTAAAACAAATCCTCTGTAAGACTACACATGTATTGGTATTGCTACTGTTTTTCTAACCAGGCCTCTCCTATTCAAATTCCAGTCTCGTTCAAATCCATGCATGGTTGCTAGGGGAATTTGGACCCTAGCAACCAGATGGCTGAAATTACAAACTGGAGAGCTGCTGAATAAAAAGCTAAATAACTCAAAAACCACAAATAATAACAAAAAGAAAACCCAAATGCAAATTGTCTCAGAATTTCCCTCTCTAGATCATACTAACAGTTCATTTAAAGGCGAACAACCCTTTAAGTTAGGATTCCAGGAGTAAGTGGTAGAACTAAATGTATCCATCCCAAATCTCAACATAACTGGCCTTCTGTCAGCCCCCCCCTCCCACTATCTGCTCCACATTTGGGAGCCACTGCAATAGTGAACAGTTCCGTTATCCAAAATGCTCGAACCTGGGGCTTTCCGGATAAGGGATTCATTCTGTAATTTGGATCTTCATACCTTAAGTCTGCTAAAAATAATTTACACATGAAATATATCCAATTGGCTGGTTTGCTTCCAATAAGGATTAATTATATCTTAGTTGGGATCAAGTACAAGCGACTGTTTTATTATTACACAGAAAAATGAAATCAGTTTTCAAAATTTGAATAATTTGGATAAAATGGAGTCTATGGGAGATGGCCTTCCTGGAATTCGGGGGTTTCTGGATAATGGATCCCATACCTTTATAAATGTGACATCACCAGACATGCAAGTAACAGGGCACACCTATCAGTACCTTACCTTAATGGTAACATCCAAGTCATCAATCAAATATATAGAGCTATGCTATTGGGTCATCCAAAACTGGCAGCATCTGACTGTCAGCCCATGAACCAATCAATCAGGTAGCCTGACTATATGCCCACGTATAGCTGCTTTTGTATATGAATGAACTTATTGCCACTAGAGATCAATCATTCTGCAACTACTCGGATGCACTTTAAACAATGCCGTCATCTCTTCCTGTTATAGCTGGTCACATTTGCAGCAGGAAAATCCCAATTGTTACAAAAAAATAAAAAAATTACAATGACTGCGTCTTCTACACTGCCGTTGTGAGGGGCCGCTCAGCTTTTCTATGTTCAAATAAAACCATTCATAGAATAGTGGTTGTAAAAACATGGAGAGAATAGGAGGAAATACACACGCAAGTCCCATAAATAAATGTATTTTTGCTCAAAAGCATCCAGGTGTCGTGTATCATTATTAAACATTGCTACGGTGCACAAGTCTTTCTTTCCAATTAATTACTAATCAAAACAGTAATGGTTTCTACAGTTCTACATTATATATAAATATATGATTATACAATTACTGTATATAGAAAACAAAGGGGCTGGTGAGAGCTGCCCAGGGCACACAAAGAGGAGGCACATGCTATGGAGCAGTCCAGGAATTACTTGGGAATATTTGCCAGTGCAACACAATGAAAAGATTCTAAAACATCAAAATGTGACATTTGCGAAACAAAGTACAGTCCGACCCTCCGTGCGCCCCCGCTGTACCCCATTAAACAGACAATAGCAGGGCAGGGGCTTCCGTATAATGGCGTTAACATTGGGTGCTACAATTCGCATCGGCACGACAAGTGAGAAATAAGAAACGAATCTCCTACCGTTAAGAAACGCAGAGAAGTGGCAGGAGCTCGAGTGCCGAGAAGCTTCTCTAAAAAGGGGAGTGTACAGCAGAGCCTTCAGCATTGGGAACAAAGGGAAAGTAATCGCTCTGCTACAACACGCAAAGCAATCTGCAGGCAGGGGCAGCGAGGAGGTCGAGATTTCACAGGGAATCAAGAAATGACCCGCTATGGATTTAGCTAAAAATTTGGACCATTTACAAAAAAAAAAAAAAAAAAAAAAAGATGCTGGAACTGCCCAGGTCATTTTTAGTAGACAAACTGATTCGGTCATGATTTTTATGATGTTTTTACTTCTAAGTGACACTGTTTACACTGCAAATAATTGACTCTGCCATATAAATCTCATTTCTGAACCAGCAAGTGTATTTAGTTGTAATATTGGTGTGTAGGTGCATCTCAGGTCATTTTGCCTGGTCATGGGCTTTCAGAAACAGCCAGCACTTTAGGATGGAACTGCTTTCTGGCAGGCTGTTGTTTCTCCTACTCAATGTAACTGAATGTGTCTCAGTGGGACCTGGATTTTACTATTGAGTGCTGTTCTTAGATCTACCAGGCAGCTGTTATCTTGTGTTAGGGAGCTGTTATCTGGTTACTTTCCAATTGTTCTGTTAGGCTGCTGGGGGGATAGGGAGGGGGGTGATATCACTCCAACTTGCAGTACAGCAGTAAAGAGTGACTGAAGTGTATCAGAGCACAAGTCACATGACTGGGGGCACCTGGGAAACTGACGATATGTCTAGCCCCATGTCAGATTTCAAAATTGAATATAAAAAAAATCAGTTGGCGCTTTTGAAAAATGGATTTGAGTGCAGAATTCTGCTGGAGCAGCACTATTAACTGATTCATTTTGAAAAAAAAAATTGTCCTATGACAGTATCCCTTTAAAGGTGTTTTTCGCCTTCCAAACACTTTTTTCAGTTGAGTTTGTTTATGGTGAACAATCTGAAACCAAGACTTTTTTTAAGTTGCTTTCCATCTTTTATTTTTTACCGGTTTCCCAAAATTGAAGTTAAATGTTCCTGTCTCTGGGGTTTCAGTCTGGCAGCTTAGTGATACAGCAGCATCTGAATGGTTACAATTCGCAGATTTATCAAGGGTCGAATATGATAAATTTTGAAAATCAAATTCAAATGTTTTTAAAAAACTCAAATCAAGTTTGGTTAATTCCCTTTGGACTATATAAAAAAAAAAAATCGAAAATTCTAATTTTCTATTTGACCCTTAATAAATATGCCCCTTAGTTGATCCATTTCTCAGCAGTATCTCTGGAGTATTAGCAACTATTGTATCAATTCTAACAGCTGCCTGTAACTCAGGGATTCTGCTCAGCAGGGACAAAAGATAAGAAATGTATCAACTAAATGTATCCATTTAGAACAGCTAAAGGGTCGGTGACCCCCCCCCCTTCCAGAGCTGCTTAAAAAAAGTGAAAAATTAAACTTATAGAAAGTAATTGAAAAAAGTCTTTATTTCTGGTGAACTGTCTGAAACCAAATGAACTGGAAAAAGTGTTTGATGGTAAACAACCCCTTTAAGGTATGGGAGATCTAAATTCTGGAAAGACCCCTTATCTGGAAAACCCCAGGTCCTGAGCATTCTGGAGAACAAGTGCCACCATACCTGTATTTAGAAATTTTTGTAAAAAAATAAATAAAATAAAGCACCACAAATGAAAATTCAATTTCAGCAGAAACCTTGTTGTTCAGCAAAATGGAATACAGAGCCCAAAAGGAACTTCTAAAGCACAGGACTGCTGGGACTGACATGTCCAGGAGATGCATTTATTATGGATTTTGCTCAGAATTAAATTGGCAAATTAGGGCTTGGATTTGGCCAAATCCAAACATTATAGATACTGTGGCTGAATGAATTTTCTTACAAGTGTATAGTTCATGATATAATGTGTCCTTTATTCTCTGTCTTTGTTATCCTCTACTGGACATGCTATAGCAAGGTACAGGTATGGGATCCTTTATCCAGAAACCCATTATCTAGAAAGTTCTGAATTAAGGAAAAGCCGTATCCCACAGACTGCTTTTTATCCAAATTTTATAAACAATTTCCTTTTTCTGTGTAATAATAAAACAGTCGCTTGTACTTGATCCCAACTAAGATAAAAGTAATCCTTATTGGAGGCAAAACCAGCCTGTTGGGTTTAGGTAAAAGATTATTATCCAGAAAACCTCAATCCCTGACCATTGTGGATATCAGGTCTCATACCGATCAGCTACCATTATAAAAAGGTGTATATAAATTGATGTCACAATGGGGTGTTTATAGCAGGCTGTTAGCAAAACTGCCAGCAGGTTAGGAGCTATAAATGTCTGGATGACAGTTGGACAGAAGAAAGTGCCAGCATCAGATATCTATGACAGGCAGGCAGCGCACAGCAGGTAGATCCAATCCTATCATTTGCCGTGGGAGCTTTTATGCTCGCTTTAGACTTGTGCAAGCCCTCGGCATAGTGGGGACATTGATGCCAATATACCCAGGTGATTTCAGGGAAATACAGTTGCAACAGCAGAATGTAACTGTGAGAAGGTGCCAAGTTGCCCCATTTATCACTAGCTGACTAGCCTGGATATTGTTATGCCCAAGTACCAGTGACAAGCTGCTAGCCCAGATGATGGCTTACACTGGCCCATGCAATAAGCTGCTAGCCTGAATGCGGATATGCAAAGGCCCTATGACAGGCTGCTTGTGCCAAAACTGCTATACACAGGTCCCTAGGATAGGCTTCATATATAAGGGCCCTTGCAACAGGCTGTTACATGCAGGTATATCCAGTTCCCACTGACAAGACATGTAGCCTCAATGCTGGTTATTACTGGTCCCTAAATACAGGCTGATAACCCACATACCTTTATAAACAGGTCACTGACAGGTTGACAGTTGCCGATATGTATTGACACACTGACTGCCAGTTATTGCTGCTCCCAAAAACAGGCTGATGCCCCAGAAGCTGATATAAGTGCACTTGTAGCTCAGATACGGATATACACTGGTCCCTATGGCAGGCTGTCACATAACAGAGTATATATAGGTTTGATACCATGACAATAAAAAGTATTACATTTTAAAAGGGAGTGCTGGTCTGCTGATAATTGATATATATATATCCCTATAACAGACATACAGCCTGGATGACATTTGTTACAAAACCAGGCATCCAATCTGTTGGAGCTATGTTACATATACAGGTTCCGTTATCCGGAAACCTGGTATCCAGAAGGCTGCAAATTAGGGAAAGGCCGTCTCCCATAGACTTCATTTTATCCACATTTTTACAGATAAATTGCCTTTTCTGTGTAATAATAAAACAGTCGCTTGTACTTGATCCCAACTAAGATATAATTAATCCTTATTGGAGGCAAAATCAGCCTATTGGGTTTATTTAATGTTTATATTATTTTCCAAATCCAAATTACAAAAAGATCCGTTATCTGGAAAACCCCAGGTCCTGAGCTTTCTGGAAAACAGGTCCTATAGCTTTTATTAAAAAACAGTAGTTTGTACTTGATCCCAGCTAAGATATAATTAATCCTTATTGGAGGCAAATCCAGCCTATTGGGTTTATTTAATGTTTATATGATTTTCTAGTAGACTTAAGGTATGAAGATCCAAATTACGGAAAGATCAGTTATCTTGAAAACTCCAGGCCCCAGGTATTCTGGATAACAGGTCCCATACCTGTAATAATAAAACAGTAACTTGTACTTGATCCCAACTAAGATATAATTAATCCTTATTGGAAGCAAAACCAGACTATTGGCTTTATTTCATGTTTTATATGATTTTCAAAATCCAAATTACAAAAAGATCCGTTATCTGGAAAACAGGTCCTATAGCTTTTATTAAAAAACAGTAGCTTGTACTTGATCCCAACTAAGATATAATTAATCCTTATTGGAGGCAACACCAGCCTATTGGGTTTATTTAATGTTTGCATGATTTTCTAGTAGACTTAAGGTATGAAGATCCAAATTATGGAAAGATCTGTTATATGGAAAACCCCAGGTCCCGAGCATTCTGGATAACAGGTCCCATACCTGTACCTTGTACTTGATCCCAACTAAGATATAATTAATCCTTACTGGAGGCAAAACCAGCCTATTGGGTTTATTTAATGTTTATATGATTTTCTAGTAGACAAGGTGTGAAGATTTAAATTACAGAAAGATCCATTATCCGGAAGCCCCAGTCCCACAGCTGTGTATATATTAGGGGTCCCTGTGTATAATACGTGGGTAGGAGGAGGGAATGTAAATATATAAGGCGGGCACCTGGCACAGGGAATGAATCAAGTTCCCCAATGAGTGAACGACACTGACCGTAAGTGAAGTTGCCTCTGTCCGTCCGTGAAACCGGCCCGCAGCTCAGAAACATCCCTTGCCCCTCGGAACGGCCCAGAACCTTCCGGCCTTGTCTTCGCCTTCTCCACACTATAAAATCCGATTGTCCCAAAGCGGAGGCAACAAGGCCCGTGCGTTTCCTGCCACCCCTTTACTGACTTCCGGCAGCGGCTGCCGTGGGCCGGGACTCTCGGTGGCGGCGGGGTGGTCTCTACTGCAGCCACTATGGAGGCAGCGCCGCATCCCGAGTCCGACAGCGACAGAAAATAACCCGCCTCCGACTGGCAGCAATGAAACCCAATGGCGAGGTAGTTCAGCACCATTAGCCAATCAGAACGCGAAAAAGTAAAGACAGCGTGGCTCCGACAGCTGAATCAGCCAATCGGCTTCATGTTGGCTGCCAACCATGCGCATAGTGGGCGGAGAGAGCACTAAAGCTTGGTGGAGAAGGCGGAGCTGTAACCCGGTAGCATTAGAGTTGAGGGAAAGGCCTGACAGGTCGTCGCGTCGCTCATTGTGGCTCTATTTACGTCTGCAGCCTCGTTAGACTCGGGGAAGTGACGTAATATGCAGCCGATTAAAACCTAAAACACCGAGTAATAAGCGGGGAACTCCTAAACTTTTCTCTGTATGACGGAAAGTAATATAATTGTGAACAATTTTACACTGATTTTCGATGGTTTCCCAGAGATTTCCAAAACTATAGAGCGGCGTTGTTTTGTTTATTCTCCTCTGGTTCTGACAAAAATAAAACCCAAAGTCGGTTCACTCAGGGGTGATTTTTATCTACTGGTTTCACTGAGGTGGGAGCCCCCTGTCTGCACAAGCCACAGCCCTTCTGGGTTGTTCCCCTTTAAATTAACTGTCAGTATGATGTAGGGAGGGAGATTCTGAGACAATTTGTAACTGGTTTTCATTTTTTATTATTTGTTATTCATATCCCAGTCTCTTATTTAAATCAGTGCATGGTTGTTAGGGGAATTTGGACCCTAGCAACCAGATGCCTGAAATTACAAACTGGAGAGCTGCTGAATAAAAAGCTAAATAACCCAAAAACCACAAATCATAAAAAATGAAAACCAATTGCAAATTGTCTCAGAATATCCCTCTCTACATCATACTAACAGTTAATTTAGAGGTGAACAACCCCTTTAAACTGGAATAGTGTAAAAATAAAAACTGGGTAAATAGACTGTGCAAAATAAAGAAATGTATCTAATATAGTTAGTAAGGCAATAATGTAAAGTATAAAGGCTGGAGTGAGTGGATGTGTAACATAATAGCCAGAACACTACTTCCTGCTTTTCAGCTCTCTAACTCTGAGTTAGTCAGTGACTATAAGGGGGGCCACATGGGACATAACTGTTCAGTGAGTTTGTAATTGATCCTCAGCATTCTGCTCAGATTCAAAAGCAACAGTTATGACTAGGGTTGCCACCCAGCCGGTATTTTACCGGCCCAGACGGAAAACCGGGTTGCAAGGCCGGTGCCGGTATTTAAGAAATAAAGATAATTACAAGGCCGGTAAAATTCTGAGGGGAGAAATGGCCATAGCAGCTTCCCTGCTCCCTCCCCCTCCCTGCTCAAAATCCCCAGCTAAGCTTGCTACGGCGCCTGGGACCTCACGGCGCTTACGTGACGTTGTAACCTCACAATCTCAAGTGATGCAATTTGTGGGCGGAGTTACCGGCGTCTTTAAAGACGCAAATGCATGGGGATTGTGCTGACATAAGCAGAAGAGCAGGGAACTGTGCGGACTGCCTCCCTCTGACAAACTGACAGAACAGCACACAGGCCTCAGCCCACTCTTCTCTTCCCTCTATAGCTAAAAAATACTTACCTATTCCACGCTCCACGACTCTGGCCTGCCCCTTGATGTCATGGCCACGCCCACAGTGACAGCACTATGCCCCCGTGACATCACAACCCCGCCCATTTTTAGAAAGATCCTCCACCTCGTGGAACCGCCCCCTTCCCTGGCCGGTAAAGATTTTTCAAAAAGGTGGCAACCCTAGTTATGACCCATGTGGCCCCCCCTCAAGTCATTGATTGGTTACTGCCTGGTAACCAATCAGTGGAAAGCAAGAGAGCTGAAAAGCAGGAAGTAGTGTTCTGGCTATTATGTTACACATCCACTCACTCCAGCCTTTATACATTACATTTTTGCCTAACTAACTATATTAGATACATTTTCCATTTTGCACAGACTATCTATTTAGCCTGTTTTTATTTTTATACTGAACAATTCCTTTAAAGTCGCAGTGGAAGTTCCCAGACATACCTTTTCATTCTAACTAAACTGACAGTTTAAAGGGATCCTGTCATCGGAAAACATGTTTTTTTCAAAACACATCAGTTAATAGTGCTACTCCAGCAGAATTCTGCACTGAAATCCATTTCTCAAAAGAGCAAACAGATTTTTTTTATATTCAATTTTGAAATCTGACATGGGGCTAGACATTTTGTCAATTTCCCAGCTGCCCCTGGTCATGTGACTTGTGCCTGCACTTTAGGAGAGAAATGCTTTCTGGCAGGCTGCTGTTTTTCCTTCTCAATGTAACTGAATGTGTCTCAGTGAGACATGGGTTTTTACTATTGAGTGTTGTTTTTAGATCTACCAGGCAGCTGTTAGGCTAGGGGCACACGGCGCGATTTCGCCGCGATTCTGCGCTAAGCGAGTTGTCGCTGCGTTTTTTAAGCCGAAATAGCTTTGCTAACTTTGGCGCTGGCGTCAATGCAAATCGCGGCGAAATCGCTGCGCTAATTCACACGCGGCGATTCGTTTTCTATTGTCGTCCGAAGTTGCCTCGCTGGGCGTTTCCGGGCGACAGTAGAAAAAGAATCGCCGCGTGTGAATCCTACCCCGCTCCACGGCGCAGATCGAAGGCAACACAGGAAACGATATCTTTCAAAATTCTTGTGGCTTTATTCGGTACATCTTAGTGAGTATTAGGCAGTGGGTTGGTGTGAGGAAACCTACGCGTTTCGTGCCCTCCCTCCAGGCACTTCGTCAGGGTCTAGTGTTTATCACGTGTTTAAGGCTTTAAATAGACTCGTTAATTTGTGTCAATTAATTACATTGAAAACTCCGTGTTAAAGACTGTGAATTACTATGACAAATTTTTTTCTTTAAGAATAATAAAAAACATCATACAGTACTTCATACACAGTTAAAAAATGTGTTATAGTATAATATAAAATAAAAAATGTATATTATTATTACATATAGTGAATATAAAATTCATTAGTGACACCCATTAATCGTGTTACATATATTCATAATGACTGCATCCAATAGTGATTTTGTTGTGTTATTGTTATTGTTAAAATAACACAACAAAATCACTATTGGATGCAGTCATTATGAATATATGTAACACGATTAATGGGTGTCACTAATGAATTTTATATTCACTATATGTAATAATAATATACATTTTTTATTTTATATTATACTATAACACATTTTTTAACTGTGTATGAAGTACTGTATGATGTTTTTTATTATTCTTAAAGAAAAAAATTTGTCATAGTAATTCACAGTCTTTAACACGGAGTTTTCAATGTAATTAATTGACACAAATTAACGAGTCTATTTAAAGCCTTAAACACGTGATAAACACTAGACCCTGACGAAGTGCCTGGAGGGAGGGCACGAAACGCGTAGGTTTCCTCACACCAACCCACTGCCTAATACTCACTAAGATGTACCGAATAAAGCCACAAGAATTTTGAAAGATATCGTTTCCTGTGTTGCCTTCGATCTGCGCCGTGGAGCGGGGTAGGATTGTGCATTGATTGTTGCTTCCTTGCCGGAGTGAGGAGGATCCCGCGAGAGCTGCGGTCGAAGTGGGAGACGTTTCATCTAAAGAAGGGGTGAGCTCCGATTTGGTTTCTAAACCTGTTCTTCTTTTTTAAACATTTTACATAAACAGCTATTCTATAACATACAGCAATCATATATTCTTTGACTAATTCTGGCCATGTTTCAAAGGTTCACCCTACACTACCTTTAATATGTATTTTCCCCAAGACTTTGCCTTGTGCAAATATAATTTTTGTCTTCATTTCTCCATACTACCGTGAAGATAATTTGCTCAGCTTGTTTAGCCCTGCCAATGCATGAAGAACAAATTTAGTCAGCACACCGATTCTTAATATCTTGCCTAGCCCTGCCAATGCAGTCATTCTTTTACCCCAATCGGCTTATCCCTTGAATTTTATAGCTTCCTAATATGTGAAATACAGAAGAGGGGAATTGCATGACCTTGGGGGTTTCCATAGCTTGTATAGAGAGATACTGCAACATATAACCATGCCAGATTATGTATTCTCTCTTCATTAAACACAATTCTATGGAAAAATATAGGTTTAAGACAGATTAGAATTGTAAACCAGTAACCTTGGAAGGCTATTCCATTCCTTTATCACCCTTTCTGCAAACATGTGATGCCATATGTTGCCTTTTAATTTTAATAATTTCATGTTGTGTCCTCTGCTTTGTAGCCATCTTTTTCTTCTGGAACACCCCCCCCCCCAATTATGTTAATTAGCTTGATGTCACAATTTCATTTAGACATATTGGATAATTTAAACCTCCCTAATTATGTAGGCAATAATATATACTATATGGTGCTGGTTTTACTTTTGCCTGTAAATTAACATTGTATTCAAAGATAACCCCTTTAATGGAGTTCCCCATAGATGTTCTCTGGTCCCTGTCTGTGTTTCAAATGGGTGGTGAACGTGTCCTAACGGTCCCTGCCAGAAGCACAGTAGGAGGGGGACAGCCAATCACAGCCCTGCAGTCACACAAGCACAGACAGGATTCAGTCAGTGTCAGTAACAAGCTGTTTTTTCCAGGTAGACAAGGGCAAATGAAAGGGAGGTGATGGCAGGTATGGAACAAACACTCATCTATCATTCTGGTGTTGCTACTTGTATTAGTTGCAGGTGTGTTTGTGAGTTAATTGATGGTTAGCTCTAAATGTCTTTGTGCTGTAATTGTAAACACTGTGAGCTCAGAGGACGATCATCTTTTATTTTGTTCACACTGTTTCCACTCAGCTGTTCTATGTATTTTTTTTATTTTGTGCTTCTCTGAAGCACAGCTATCCAATGGTTTATATTCATATTCAACATATTGTCCTAGTGCAGAAGGGGTACCCATGTGGATTGCCAAATTGCCATTTAGAGGAATACAAGTGCAAAACAGGGACATTGTACTTTGCAAACTGCCTTGGAGTTCACAAATGACCTCTTATATCTCTCTCTCCAAGTACTTGCTATCCAGATAAATATATGGTCAAAAGCAGGCATGTCCAAAGTGCAGCCCGGGGGCCAATTGCGGCCCTTTTTCAAGTTTACACCGGCCCTCAGCCGCCATCATGAAATGAATAATAATGAGGCCCCCCAACACAGTGCAATCAGGAATCCCATAGCAGTAATATTTGGGCACATTAGTGAAATGATCTGCCACTTGGTCTATATTGCTGCCTGTGTGCTGAATGTGTTAGTAATAGACACGTACTGGCACGTAGAGACGCGCTGTTTTCGCATACTTTTTTAGATCTGAAGATGTCAACAGACGTACTGACGTGCCAGTACAGTAAACGAAATAAGTATGGCGTCACTAAGTTCCAGTATGTGTCTATTAGTAACACGTTCAGCACACAGGCAGCAGTATAGACCAAGTGGCAGATCATTTCATTAATGTGCCCAAATATTACTGCTACGATTATTCGATTCCTGTCATTTAATGTTAATGGTTCAAAGAATGTCCGGCTGAATGGTCGGCCCCCACACATTTTCACCTCACCAAATCTGGCCCTCGTTGCAAAAAGTTTGGGCACCCCTGGCCAAAAGTATACCGACACATTTTTACCTGAAAGTATCTGGACCCACCATCTAAAATAACAAGTCTTCAGATGGAACACCCACTACTGAGGTCCACCCTGTCTCCAGATGCAATGTCAGCTTTATGGGTGATCAGAGGCAAAAACATATCATCATGTACAATGGCAAGTGTTGGCAATAGTGGAGTTCATTGTCATTGGGCTTTGGAGCAGTGCAGAAACGTCTTCTTGAAAAAGTGATTTGCCATCTGACAGAAAAGTCTGAGTTTGTCAGATGCCAGGAGAACACCTTTCTAAATCATAATGCTGGTGAAGTACATTAGAGGAGTAATAATATCATGGGGCTGTTTTCCAACCCAGACCCCATCCCCAACATCAATGACTAACTTTACTAATGCTCTTGTGGCTGATAGAAAGTAAAACCCCAAGCTTCGATTTGTGGCAAGACTTCAAAAGGCCGTGATTAGAGTGGCACATTTTTAGGGGCAGCATGCCGCTCAGCCAGATCTGTATTTTCTGGTTCCCACAGGACACCCGGAGTGTTGGAACTTGAGTGAGTTGCAGGTGGAGCAGAGGAGCCAACTGGAACAGACAAGGGCACAACATGTGCACACGTGTGTTGGGGGCACAATAGGCAGACAGCCTAAGGGTACATCATTTGGAAATCCGGAGCTACAAATCCCACCAACAATGTTCCAAAATGCAGTTGAAAGCAAGAAGCAGACCCTGAGGTCCAGGAGGTATAGGGGGCCCCATGAGGCCCTAATTAATGAGCAACTTCGATATATGTTGATAAAACCAGACAACCTCTGGATATGTTGGGGGCCCTAAAATGAACTTGCTGTGGGGTCCAGTAACATCTAGTTACACCTCTGGTGGAAAGCCTTCTTAGAAGGATAGTGGCAGCAACAGGAGAGCCAACTTAATATTAATTAGGGATGCACCAAATCCACTATTTTGGGTTCGGCCGAATCCCCGAATCCTTCACAAAAGATTCGCCCGAATACCGAACCGAATCCTAATTTGCATATGCACTTTTAAAGGTGATCAACTGTATGGTCAAAAAGTGTGATTATATTGCTGTTTCCAATCATCTTGCTGGAGGACCAGCAGTACTTTTATCTTCTATAGAAAGTGACAGCCAGTAATGGGTTTTTATTTTGCACCACAGTAGACAGGAATGCTGGCAGCCCCCCCAACAAGAGAATTGGGGTGCACTTTTTCTATATTTTAACATGCTGGAGAAAAGTATATGTTCTACTGTAAAATATGGTTGATGGAAATATTACAAAGTTATTACAAAGTTATTTCATAGCAAACTCGGCACAGAATCCTATATTTTATCTGAAGAGTATCTAATGAGATAAACCCTAGTCATAAAAAATTATTACTTATCAAATATCCATTTCAGCAGTAACTTGTAGAACCAATGAAAACATTGCCTTAATTTTGAATTTATTTTTAAATCATTCCATACTCGGAATTCCCTCTGCACTGGGAAACTTGCACCATGTGACTAAGAGGTGAATCACGTTCTTTATACTGTTTGGTATTTCCTGATACAACTAATACTCACTAATAATCACTCTCTACATAGTGTTTTAACTCAAAACATCTTGCATGTTCTACACAAATACTTTCTACATAGTCCAAAGGATGTGTATGTATATATTTATTAAATTCTATTGGTTAATAACTGGTATTTAACAAGTAAGTTATTATTCACCAGCTCAGATAGGGAAGATATAAATGATATTCAGCGGCACATTTACAAAGCTCGAGTGAAGGATTCGAATTAAAAAAACTTCGAATTTCGTAGTGTTTTTTGGGCTACTTCGACCATCGAATGGGCTACTTCAACCTTCGACTACGACTTCGACTACGAATCGAACGTTTCGAACTACAAATCGTTCGACTATTCGACCATTCGATAGTCGAAGTACTGTCTCTTTAAGAAAAACTTCGACCCCCTAGTTCGGCAGCTAAAAGCTACCGAAGTCAATGTTAGCCTATGGGGAAGGTCCCCATAGGCTTGCCTGAGATTTTTTGATCGAAGTAAATTCCTTCGATCGTTGTATTAAAATCCTTCGAATCGTTCGATCGAACGAATAATCCTTCGATCGTTCGATCGCAGGATTTGCGCTAAATCGTTCGACTTCGATATTCGAAGTCGAACGATTTTAGTTCCTAGTCGAATATCGAGGGTTAATTAACCCTCGATATTCGACCCTTCATACATCTGCCCCTCAGTGTCGGACTGGCCCACTGGGATACCATGAAAACTCCCTGTGGGCCCTTGTGTTGCTAAAGATTTGACTTATTTCATGGCCATTCCCTATTTCTTTGAGAACAAAGAGGCTAAATAGATGGAATAATAGATTATAGTATTATAGTATGTAAAGAATAGAGAATAGGAGAATAGAGATTGAGTAAGAAGAAGGATAATAGTACTGAAAATGGGCCCCTGGTCTATGGTTCTTTGGGGGGCCCCTGGTCTAAGGTTTTTGGGTGGGCCCCACGTGTCCCAGTCCGGCACTGATGATATTTCACAACATATAAAATATTGACTATGGCTACTTTCTCTGATATTTTTCTTTTTGGTCTGTGCCTTGGAATATTGAATAAATAGATAAATACATGATAGACAGGCAGATAGATGATAGATAGATAGATAGATAGATAGATAGATAGATAGATAGATAGATAGATAGATAGATAGATAGAGATATAGATAGATAGATAGATAGATAGATAGATAGATAGATAGATAGATAGATAGATAGATAGATAGATAGATAGATAGATAGATAGATAGATAGTTAGAGAGATAGTAGATAGACAGGCAGATAGAGAGACAGACAGACAGATAGATGATAGATAGACAGGCAGATAGACAGACAGATAGGTGATAGACAGATAGATGATAGGTTATGATGAAAACAATTATTACTTGGAAAAGCCGAATGTTCCTTGAGCGTCTTTTGTTATTACTAAGGGATGAGCAGCGTGTTGGGACTTGTTGTTGTGACTGTGCACTTGTTACACTGACAGTTTTGTGTAGAACACAAACACCAGCAATTATCTCTGCTCTATTTGTTACTATTTTGTTGCACTAGTGTTTAAGCCGGTTGTCAGTCGTGAAGGTTAAAGGTCGGTGTCTTTCAGACTGGCTGAATATTTGTTTATAAATTTATTTAAAGGGGGCACAGAGTCCAATATCGTTCCCCTATTTATTTTGTGCTGAGTGGTGCCAATAGGAATGACTGCCAAATGAAGGCCTGTATTTACTGCCAGTCAGAGGTGATGGAAAACCCAATAAACGTCTTAGATACGTCTACAGACTGTATGAATTTTGTGATCACAGACCCATTGAACCCCAGCTTAATGGTTTTAAAAATTAGTGGTGAGCACAGCTTTGTTTGTTATAGTTTATACAGGAGCAGTGACCAGCTCCATGTTGTAGCTCCCACCCTTCCCAGCTATAGTCAGGTGATCCCACTGGTGTCTAATAAAAGGGCAGCCAAGTTTGGGAGTTTTAACCTTGAACGCAGCAAGTAATTTGCAAGTAAAACGCAGTCCCTGTGTAAAATGTATAATGAAGCAATAGAATTCTTAATGAATCAGATGCAAGTTGAGCGTAGGACTGGCCAGATATGGGATGACTGTGACGTAGTTGTTCATCTTAAATATATTGCAATATATGGACAAACAATCCCTGTTTTGTTTAAAGGGTAAGGCATTTTTAGAATTTAGCACAAATTGTCTCAATGTCTTAAATATGTTGTTAATGGGTCCCAGGCATACTTACTGACTTTGTTGTGAGTGCTGGTAGCCCCGTGGAATATATATATATATATATATATATATATATATATATATATATATATATATATATATATATATATAGTATAAATGTTATGTTAATAAGACAATCTGCTTGATCAAAGTGACAGAAACATCAAACATCATTTGTGAAAATGAAATTATTTGGGAGGTGTTTTCTCTTTGATCTTTTCACTGCAGATGGCTAGCTCTTGCGTCACTTCAGGTATTGAAAGATTCCACTAGATATAGAATTTCTCAATCCAAAGCCGATTAATGTTTCTCTATATCAAGAAGTTTCCCCTCGGCTGCTGCAGCCTGACAGTGATTATGGGAGGATAGTGTTGGACATGTCACAGGGCAACATAATATCATTAATGGTAGATTTCTACAGCAGCAGTACCGCTGGGAGGCATCATTATTGTATCACAGGTATGAAATCCATTATCCGGAAACCCGTTATCCTGAAAGCTCCAAGGTATTATAAGAAACTAGGGATGCACCGAATCCAGGATTCAGTTCGGGATTTGGCCTTTTTCAGCAGGATTTGAATTTGTCCGAATCCTCGTGTCTGGCTGAACCGAATCCTAATTTGCATATTTAAATTAGGGGCAGGAAGGGAAATCAGGTAAATTTTTGTCACAAAACAAGGTTTTTTCCACTTTTTCCCTTCCTGTCCCTAATTTGCATATGCAAATTAGGATTTGTTTCGATATTTGGCCAAATCTTTCATGAAGGACTTGGGGATTCGTCCAAATCCCAAAAAGTGGATCCGGTGCATCCCTAGAGGAAAGCTCAAGAGTTTAGGAACTTTTGCCTCGGTTTTGGACCTGTTAGATTGGGCCCTAAGTAATCCATTGAACTCACATAGCAGTTGAAATTCCAGTACTGAGGGTTACACAGCAAAAAAAATATAGAAAATTCAATTACTGTCTTATTTCAAATTGTCTTCTATATGACCGTTCTAGCTCTTAATCCAGAAACAAAATACATAAATCTTTTACACTATTGATGAAGATTCTCCCCAGCTTTCTAGCAAAGCAATGGAACTCAGATTCATAAAATTCATATTGAAGGATGAGCTAAAATAGAAATGATTAGAAGCACGTGTAGATGCTATCTGGTCCTACAGGTTTGACAACAAACTGGAAGTGATGATACATTCTGAAGGCTGACAGTTGCGAAACATGGAGATCCTGACACCCAATTGCACTTGTATTTTGATAAAGCGGCACCCAAAGAAATAATGGTTTTGGCCCCGGGGTTTAAAGGAAATGGATCAGCAAAAACGTGCTAATGTAGAGTAGGTGGTGAGACCTATAAATTCTAATGTGTAGGAGTCAGACGAAATATTAATAGGACAGAAGCTTCTCTACAAATAGGTAGAATCAATTTCCTCGCCCAATTTGTCTGCCTCCTCCCCACTTCCACACCTTTTCGTCTTTCAATTTTCCCTTAATTGTTTGTAATATTTCACCAATTACCCGGCTAAAAATATGCTTTAATGTTGACACAGGCAAGACCAGACCCATGAAGGTTCATTAGAATTCGACTTTGAGTCTTTGTTGCGATTCCAGAAAATCGTGGCAATAAATTGTGAAGGTGAAAATATTTGAATTTCCAATTTTTTTTGCCATGATTTTCATGAAATTGTAATTCAGATTAATCCATCAAATACAATCTCAAAAATTCTAATGAAAAATGTTAGCAATTAAAGCTTTTATGTAAGTCAATGGGAGGTTTATTTCCAAAAATTTAAGCTATTTTATGTTTCAAATTTGTTTTACAAGTCTGATTTTTAATACTTAATAGAATAATGTGATTTTTGAGGTTTTTTTTTAAGTGAACTCAAGTTCCAAATTTATTTTCAAGTTTCATAAAAAAGCTAGAATTAGAAAACTAGGAAATTGGCTTATGGTTTCTACTTCCCCCGCTGAACAACCTATAATTAGTTGTAAAAATAGCCCCATGGGCCAGAATAAAGTCTAATTATCTTTAGAGTAGAGTTTTGTCTAGTCTAAAGTTGGGAACTCTCAGGTGATTTCAAATATACCTTTAGCAGAGGGCTTGTATGTCATGAAGGACACACTTGTTGGACACAGGAGATGGACCTTGTATACAGATATCGGATTTGTTATCCGGAAACCCATTATCCAGAAAGCTCCATATCACAGGAAGTCCATTTCCCATAGACTTCATTTTAATCAAATAATTTACAATTATAAATATTATTTCCTTTTTCTCTGTAATAATAAAACAGTACCTTATTCTTGATCCCAATTATGATATAGCGAATCCTTATTGATGGCAAACATTCGGATTGGGTTTACTAAGGGGGTTATTTAGCAAAAATGTGAAAATTTCTCAAAATTTTATGAAAACTACTCATGTATTTTCCCCTAATCAATACATTTTTCCGTAGATTTCTTGTTCGGGGAAAAAACTCGATAAAATAGTGAAAAAATATGAATACCGCAACTTTTTCAATTTCATGCCTAAATACCACAACTTTTTCAGATTTGACGCCCGAATACCGCCAGTTTTTTTTGATTTGACATCCGAATACTGCAACTTTTTTTGGAAACTCAGCGCAAATCAGTATATCTTTGGGACATCTGCCATTGACTTTTTTTTTAACTCGGCAGGTCGGAGTTGGAGTACTTTTTTATTCCGACTTTTAACACCCTTGGGGTTTAATAAATCACAATAAATTCAAGGTTTTTTTTCCAACAAAAAATAGTTTTTCCCCTTTAAAAGGCCAAGGAGAAAAAATTGGACTTTAATAAATAACCCCCTTAATGTTTAAATGATTTTTTTTTAGTAGGCTTGAGGTATGGTGATCCAAATTATGAAAAGATCCCTTATCCAGAAAATCCTAGGTGCTGAATAACAGTTACTATTACCTGTAATACTTTATATAATTAGCCAGACAACCACCAAGACTAGTTCAAGAGTAGCTTTTCTTCTTACCAACCTCCGTCCATCCAAGTAGGCCAAAACTAACCCCTAAAACTAACCTCAAAAT